>NC_041382.1:778473530-778485965 GCF_002162155.2 Triticum dicoccoides
AAATCCTTGACCATATCAAATACCTCAGCACCAGTGCGTTCCGCAGGCTTCGGCCGGTGATCTGCCTTGCCGTTGTAATGCTTGCCTTTCTTTCTTACTGGATGAATTTTCGGAAGAAATCGACGATGCCCAAGGTACACGTTCTTCTTACAATTTGGCAAATGTACACTTTCAGTCTCATGTAAGCAGTGCGTGCATGCATTGTATCCCTTATTTGACAGTCCCGAAAGGTTACTAAGAGCAGGCCAATCGTTGATGGTTACGAAAAGCAACGCTCGTAGGTCAAATTCCTCTTGTTTGTGCTCATCCCACACACGGACACCACCCCACAGCTGTAAAAGTTCATCAACTAATGGCCTTAGGTACACATCGATGTCGTTGCCGGGTTGCTTCGGACCTTGGATGAGCACTGGCATCATAATGAACTTCCGTTTCATGCACAACCAAGGAGGAAGGTTGTAGATGCATAGAGTCACGGGCCAGGTGCTATGGCTGGAGCTCTGCTCGCCAAAAGGATTCATGCCATCCGTACTTAGAGCAAATCTTATGTTCCTTGCGTCAGCTGCAAAATCTTTGAACCATCTGTCGATCTTTCTCCATTGCGTTCCATCTGCGGTGTGTCTCAACTCCCCGTCCGACTTACGGTCCTCTTTGTGCCATCGCAACAACTTGGCATGCTCTTTGTTCCTGAACAGACGTTTCAACCGTGGTATTATAGGAGCATACCACATCACCTTGGCGGGAACCCTCTTCCTGGGTTTCTGGCCCTCAACATCGTCACCAGGGTCATCGCCTCTGATCTTATAACTCAATGCAGTGCATACCGGGCATTCATTCAAATTCTCGTATTCACCGCGGTAGAGGATGCAGTCGTTGATGCATGCATGTATCTTCAGAACCTCTAAACCTAGAGGGCAGACAACCTTCTTTGCTTCGTACGTACTGGCGGGCAACTCGTTATCCTTTGGAAACATATTCTTCAACATTTTCAGCAAGTTTTCAAATGCCGAGTCAGCTACACCTGCCTCTGCCTTCCATTTCAGCAAATCCAGTGTGCAGCCCAGCTTTTTCAGACCATCATCGCATCCGGGGTACAGCGCCTTTCTGTGATCCTCTAACATGCGATCCAAATTCTCCCTCTCCTTTTCAGTTTCACAGCGTCTCCGTGCATCAGCAATGGTCCGACCAAGATCATCAACGGGATCATCACGTGCCTCTTCTTCACCTTCCCCTTCACCTTCAGCATCCTCCATGAAAGTATCACCGAAATGAGCAAGATAGCTTTCATCGATGAAATCATCCCCTTCTTCATCTTCTTCCATTATAACCCCTCTTTCTCCATGCTTGGTCCAACAATTATAGCTTGGCATGAAACCGTGCCGAAGCAGATGCATGTGAACATCTCTTGAGGAAGAGTAACCCTTCTGATTCTTACAGATAACACATGGACAGATAACAAAACCCCCCTGCTTGTTCGCATTAGCCACTACAAGGAAATCTTTCAAACCCGTAGTGAACTCGCCGGAGAGTCGGTTACCGTACATCCATTGCCGATTCATCTGCATTATTATAATATAAAATATATAATTAACCATCATGCATTTGTTAAACTAACTAGCTACAAACAATATAAATTAAACAATGAACTGCACACATGCATATTTTATCAATGACACACATGCATGAAAGGTTCAGGTTGCTAACCGCGATCGAGGAGGAAAAAATAAATGAGGAACCTCAAGTGTGGCTCCAACACTTCATATCATGTTTGTTTCACCCTCTTAGGGCATTTCATCAAACACCTTGTGTGCATAAGAGGAACCAAAAGCAAACCTACACCCCCTTGTGAAGCTTGTGAAGAGAAGTGGCACCAAATGGCTAAGTGAGCGTGCTGAACTGGTATATATAGGGGAGGAGCTTTAGTCGCGGTTGGCCTGGCCAACCGCGACTAAAGGCCTTTGCGCACCTTTAGTCGCGGTTGGCCTGGCCAACCGCGACTAAAGCCCCTCACGTGCACCAGCTGGCCACCGAGCGCCCTGGGCCCAGGCCTTTGGTCGCGGTTCGTCTGCCGAACCGCGACTAAAGACTTCATTAGTCGCGGTTCCTACAGTTTCGCGACTAATGGGGCTGGACGGAAGCCTCTTTTTCTACCAGTGTACTAATGCTGTACAGTTATCTTCTAAATTTGGTGTGCTAACTTGTTTTCCGGCTTATGCATGTACCCAGGACTGTCAGGAGTAGTATGACCAAAGGACCTAAGCAGCTGTAGGTTGAGAGGAGGCTCAACATGGATTGGAAGTGAAGAAGTGGTCATTACTAGGTGATGACTTCTCTTTGGAAGCCTTTTCAAAATGAAATTCTAAGGCAGCAGCGTCGTTTACCTATCTGACACTTGCTTTTTCTATTTATGGACTTCTAGCTATTGGGGATGATTCTTATGGATGCCTGGTTTGGTTTCATTTATATGCATAAATGAAATGATTCTTTTGCATACTCTGTTGGCGTGCCCTGGTTTGCTGTGTACAATTCAAATTTGATGTGCTGATTAATCAACGAATTGTGCAATCATCTTCAAGTGGACATCATGTACGAATAGCTTCCGTTCTCCATGTTCATACTATTTGTCACATCCACTCACATTATGTTCTTCCAGTTCACCCAACCGAAACCAAACCATGATCTTTTTGTGTGTATGTGATTAGAGAGGGTGTACTTGTTCAGGACTTCGCGACGAATGTGGACTGCAGGCTACTCGGACAAGAGCCCTGTCCATCTTATCTAGTGACTCTCTTACACGGTCGGCATATGGGCACTAGGTATTGGAAATCAAGTTTCTGATGGAAGGTCGGGAGTTCATTCCCCAAAAGCTTACTAGGTCTCAGAATTGGATAGCAGATTGTCTGGCTAATTACAGCCGTACTGAGTCCAGTACTGTTGTTTGGCTTCAAAGTGGTCCTCCTTGTATTGAGGAGCTCCTGCCAGCTGATTGTAATCCTATTATTACTAAGGAATAAAACTCCCTTTATTCTTGCAAAAAAAAGAGAAGGCGGTGCTTGATGTCGGCATCTTAGACTATGGGCGTCGTATCAAATTTTTATTTCGTTGCAACGTACGTGCATTTGTGCTAGCAAACTGCCTACGTTCGTCATGCGGTATGGCTTAAGTCGTGCCTAATAACAAGTGAGGGATCCCAACATACGTGCGTGCGTGTGTCACCTTATTCACGCGAGGAAAGGATATATATGCATCAAGTTGAACCACGTAGGTACCCTCAAAAAAAATAAAAATTGAACCACGTACATATGGCTGGCCAACCAATTATTACGACCCGGTCCAGTAATAATCCTTGCCTTGCCCATCAACTTGAGTTCCGATCGATCGGTTTGATCTCCTCGTGGCAGTCTGCGTCTCTCTCTGCTATATATCCCGTACATAGAGCTAGCTAGGGTAGAAAGTCCAGATCCATCTTTTCCTTTCTCCTCGAAACAAGACACCAGATATATACGCCGTCTATGCTGAATCCGCTCATGTCATCGTCGGCCAACCGCGACCACGCATCAGCCGTTGCTGATGTTGCCTCATCTCCGTGGTCATCTCTGCACGCGGATTTGGTTCGTCTAGTCGGCTGGCAGGTGCTGGCCCGAGATCTACTTGACTATGTCCGATTTCGTGCCGTGTGCGTCCACTGGCGGTCCAGCACCGTCGCCCCGCAGGGGCAAGGCATCGTCGACCCGCGCTTCCACCCCAAGAGGTGGTTCCTGCTGCCTGAGGGTCACGGCCTTCACCCTGCTGACGGCAGGAAACGCTTCTTCAATCTCTCCACAGGGGTCTTCGTTCGTGCCTGGCTCCCGCTCTTAAGCGATAGCTATGTCCTTGACTCGGTCGACGGCCTCCTCCTTTTGCAACGGAAAAAACAAGACACCTCTGCAATCCGGCTCGTCCACCCATTCACCGGTGACTTTGTGGAGCTACCGCCGCTCATGTCCCTGGTAAGGGCCAACTTGGATATGTCAAATGGCAGGAGACATGTTGCTTTCAGTGGTGTCACCTCCATGAGCGTGAGTATTGATGGAGTCGTCACCGTCATGATCAAGCTTTATAATATACCACGAGTATTCTTTGCTACTACCAAGGACCAGCAATGGAGTGTCTCGACTTGGAGCCTCCAAGGCTACTCTCATACAATATCATCCCGAGGGAAATTATTTGTGTTGGATTCTCCCACCACATATGGCGGCAAACAACATATTCTGCAGATCGATCCACCCCGCCTTGATCATCACGCAATGTCATCTTATTTGTTGCCGCCAAGGTTGATTGCCACGTGTCCCAATGACAAAATCGGAGGCCGGTTCAGCATGGAAGAATGCGTCTCGGAGATCCTACTGATTGGTCACGACGCTAACCCACTTTTAGAGGGGCGCATGCTCGTCTACAAAGTAGCCGATCTTATCATGGGCAAGGTTGTCCCAGTAACAAGCATCGGAGGTAATACTCTCTTCACTACTATTGACCATGGAATTTGCATCGAGGACGATGATGTCTCTGTTTATGTGAGGGAGACTATTGCCGTGAGTTACAAGGCCATACCTACTGCTGTGGGCGACACCATTGTACGTCGTCGGCGTCTCAAGGATAATTCTCCTTTGTACTACGACCTCTCTAGTGGCGAAAGGTTCCTAACACTTTCCGTGGGGTGTGCTGATGGTTGCCATGATTGCACATGTGGCCTTGTTTATCATATATACGATTGTTGTCATTGTGGTGACTTGCGTACGAGCAAGTTGGTACACCAAAGTTTCTAGAGAAGATTCATCTTAGACGGATGGAATGTTTAAAACAGAGATAGCTGTTATGAGATTACTTGGGTATTTTTATATATCTCCTTCGGTCCGGGCTGCAATTTTGGCATATATATGATGTGTTTTGACACCGCGTAGAAGCGGATGATTCCTAATCTTTAACATGTTATGCATGTCTCTGTGTGTGTTACCGCTGCCTCATAGAATTATTTATTTTAGCAATATGTGTATATGTTGTAATAGATCCGCTACTTTTCTTTCATGTTAAAATAGTAGCAAACACGTATGATATATCTTATACCCCTAGACCAATTATACACACAACCAAATGAAGCATCTAGTTAGTTCTCTTCTAGGCATGAAGGTTAATAATTAGAAAAGAAACCCGTCGTTAATTATTTAAAAAATGCAAGGTCAATTACTCAAATTTGTCATGAACCATACACTAAAATTACCATGGTGAATTACTTAAATTTGCAAAGATACATGCACTAAAATTTGCCATGGTTCATACCAAAAATAATTTCCTTGGTCAAATACTAAAATTTCATGGTCAAACTACTAAAATTTCCATGATCTATAAACTAAAGTTGCCATGATTTTTAAAATAAATTTTCCATGATGAATTACTAAAAATTGCCATGATCCATGAATTAATTTCACCGTGGTTAATTACTAAAAATTTCCACGATCCATTCATAAAATTTGCTCTGAAAATTAGTTGATATAAAATGGCAGCTTTAAAATCTAGAAGAAGAAAAATAGATGAAACATATCATGGCAACTTTAGTGTAAACACTATGACAATTTCAATGTAAATATCATGGCAACTTTTGGCACAAAAAAATCGTCGAAACATAGCAATATGGGATTTAGTTTTGAATATCTCGTCGAGGCAGATTTAACGATGAAAATAGATTTGTAATCAAATTTATTATTTGGGAGATAATACATTTTGAAGTCTAAAAAACAAAAACAAAATCTGCTGATGTTATCCATTTGATGTGGCAAAATGGATGATAATAGGGGCGTTAGGACCATGTTGCTTCGTACCACATATGGGCCACTTATCATTTGGGTTTAATAAAGATCCACACGTTTCATATTGCTCATATCATACTCAAGTTTCCAAGCACAAGAAAGATAAGTTGTTGTGTGACGAATCAACCTAAATTTTGGCACCAAGATAATAGTTGAAGTATTACTCAAAAAATATCTATGAAATTTTAAGAACAATTTGTATAATTGTTACTATTAGTATTTCCATGATAGAAATCTAGATATATTTTCATACAAAGGTTTAAATACAGGTTTTTACTACCCATAAGGCAAATTATTTTAATTTTGACCATTTTATGGATAAGATATTAGTCACAACTTGTTAGTGGGTGCACTAGTTACTACATGCTACCTCTTGAGCACTGCGTTGGTTTTCCCTTGAAAAGAAAAGGGTGATGCAGTAAAGTAGCGTAAGTATTTCCCTCAGTTTTTGAGAACCAAGGTATCAATCTAGTAGGTGGCCACGCACGAGTCCCTCGCACCTACACAAACAAATAAAAGCCTCGCAACCAACGCAATAAAGGGGTTGTCAATCCCTTCACGGTCACTTACGAAAGTGAGATCTGATAGATATGATAAGATAATATTTTTGGTATGTTTATGATAAAGATGCAAAGTAAAATAAAAGGCAATAAAAATAGCTAAGTGTTGGAAGATTAATATGATGGAAAATAGAGCCAGGGGCCATAGGTTTCACTAGTGGCTTCTCTCAAGAGCATAAGTATTACGGTGGGTGAACAAATTACTATTGAGCAATTGATAGAATTGTGCATATTATGAGAATATCTAGGTATGATCATGTATATAGGCATCACATCCGTGACAAGTAGACCGACTCCTGCCTGCATCTATTACTATTACTCTACACATCAACCGCTATCCAGCATGCATCTAGAGTATTAAGTTCAAAAGAACAGAGTAACGCTTTAAGCAAGATGACATGGTGTAGAGGGATAAACTCATGCAATATGATATAAACCCCATCTTGTTATCCTCGATGGCAACAATATAATACGTGCCTTGCTGCCCCTGTTGTCACTGGGAAAGGACACCGCAAGATTGAACCCAAAGCTAAGCACTTCTCCCATTGCAAGAAAGATCAATCTAGTAGGCCAAACCAAACTGATAATTCAAAGAGACTTGCAAAGATAACCAATCATACATAAAAGAATTCAGAGAAAATTCAAATATTGTTCATAGATAAACTTGATCATAAACCCACAATTCATCGGTCTCAACAAACACACCACAAAAGAAGATTACATCGAATAGATCTCCACGAGAATCGTGGAGAACTTTGTATTGAGATCCAAAGAGAGAGAAGAAGCCATCTAACTAATAGCTATGGACCCAAAGGTCTTAGGTAAACTACTCACACATCATCGGAGAGGCTATGATGTTGATGTAGAAGCCCTCCGTGATCAATGCCCCCTCCGGCGGAGCGCCGGAAAAGGCCCCAAGATGGGATCTCACGGGTATAGAAGGTTGCGGCGGTGGAATTAGGTTTTTGGCTCCGTATCTGATAGTTTGGGGGTACGTAGGTATATATAGGAGGAAGAAGTACGTCGGTGGAGCAACATGGGCCCCACGAGGGTGGAGGGCGTGCCCAGGGGGGTAGGCGCGCCCCCCTGCCTTGTGCTCTCCTGGTTGCTTTCTTGACGTAGGGCCCAAGTCCTCTGGATCACGTTTGTTCCAAAAATCACGTTCCCGAAGGTTTCATTCCGTTTGGACTCCGTTTGATATTCGTTTTCTGCGAAACTCTGAAATAGGCAAAAAACAGCAATTCTGGGCTGGGCCACCGGTTAATAGGTTAGTCCCAAAAATAATATAGAAGTGTATAATAAAGCCCATTAAACATCCAAAACAGAATATAATATAGCATGGAACAATAAAAAATTATAGATACGTTAGAGACGTATCACTACCCGGCTATGAAATACAACCATCTAGAAAGCATGTATTTAAACGTTTGTAAGTTTAAGTAGGTCAAATTCTTTGGATATGGATCCAACTGATTAAATTTTAAATAAAGTTTGGCCCCTAATAAAAGGTTGTCATAAATGCCATTGTAAATGCCTACTTGGATAAGCATCCTATTAATGGCTGCCCCTTATAACAATGTCTATTTAAGCACACCTATCTCACTTGTTTTGGATCGACTCAAATCACCAACTCACCAAAGTGCCACATAACTATCTCAAGATATAGAACAGATGGGTAACCAATTGTGGAACACAGCAATAGAGAATGGATGGAAACCAATTGGAAACATCAATGACCAACACATCCAGGAGCTCGGACGTTGGGCGGTGTTGGAGTTCGGCAAGCACGTGAACTGCGTGCTCAAGTTCAACAAGGTGGTGAGTGGCAGGCAACAACTTGTTTCTGGAATGAACTACAAACTCATCATCGACGCATCAGACATTGGCGGGAAAGATGACAAGTACAAGGCAGAGGTGTACGAGCAGGAGTGGACTCACAAACGCCAGCTCCTCTCATTCGCCAAGGTGAAATAGGCGAGTAGCAATAACTTCAGTAGTAATAATTGTGATGTTGCAGATTTGTTAACTGTTTTTTTATCGACTAATAATTTATCCTCTTGCGTTGCCATGCTTGTAACATATCAAATAGCATACATCTACAACTTGACAATGTTAAGAGCAGAAAATGGAACAACTAAATATAACTTGCAATTGCAGAGATCTATAACTGCAATACAACGCAATACCAAAGAGTCATGAAATAAAAACACGGTATTAGCACTAGATCGATCATTCTACAATAAGCAGTGGGATGGTTTCCAGGACACCATTCAACTTTTCCAAGGATAAGTACATCTCTATGACACGGAAATGAAGAAAAAAATAATACATCTATCAATCTATATACATCTAGTATAAGTTAATTCCGCCCAATGATACCTCCAATCTCCAACCACCGTCATGGTACTGGCGAAATTTTAGAGGTGATGATGCGGAGTGGACTTAATGTGATGGTGACGGAGGAGAGTAATTAGAGGTTACCGGTTAGTGTTTAGGCTTAGTGTTAGAGGGCTCTGTGTTATGCTGGGTGACACTAGGGTTGGGTGCATTAGAGGGATGTCTTTCTCGGATGGTAGTAGTCACTGGCCTCAAGAAAGAAATGTTTGGTGGCTGGAGGAGAAAAATACATATGTGCCATTGGAAATCAGGCTATGGATCTTAATCGACCATGTTATTATAAATTTCCTAGCGAGCAATGAGCAGGTAGTTAGTTAATATGCAAAACCATATGAAGTACGGACCTCGGTCGAGAAGGAGAGCCACTTTTGCGTCAACAAGTACATGGGTGAGTAAAGATCCAACTATTCAATTTCTGCTTAAGAAATGAGAAAACAAACGTCGTACACGGGAAAATCCATAGCCTTCCCCTTGAACAAAGAGGAGAACATACCATAAAAATCTTCTCCTATGGAGTGGTTCTCGTCGTCTTCCCCAGATAAGCCCGCATGGGATGAGCTCAGGGCTAGAGAGGTTGGACGTTGCGGCGTAGGAACATGTGCGCCACCTCAACTAGGGTAATCCTGCGGTCTCGGAGGAAGGACAACCTCTTCATAATCCTGCCCAACTCCTTGGAATCTGACCAGATAACATTCTACTAATAATTAGGAAATAGGGGGAGTTCTGTGGTTGGAAGAAAGCATATCTCACTGTAAAGATGATCAGTAGAAATATCTCTGTATGTGTAGCATTTTAGAGAAACACTTCCGAGTGTGGCGATGTTTTTGACCAAGGATACAATAAATTAGTAGCAATATCCATGTAGGTGTAACATTTTTTAGAGAAACTCCCCCGACCATGGCACTGTTTTTGACCAACGAGATAGGAGATCATTAGCAATATCCATGTAGGTGGCGCATTTTTATAGAAACACTCCAAACCATGGCGATGTTTTTGAGCAACAAGATGAGAGCCGCTAGCACGAGCGTCGCTAGTGCGTGCGATCGCGCATGCAGGTTGCGAGCCAGCCAACGTGCCAAGCTAGTTCATGTGTAGACGTGCTTCTAGGAACTACTTTATAGTGACAACATTGTGTAGTAGTACTAGTGTAGGGATAGAACTGTGTAGAACTACTATGTACATAGGGGAGGACTGAGTAGGAGTTAGTATGTGCATATATGCAGACGGTAGCTTATAATGTGAGGTCGTTGTCTATAAGAAGGCTCGACTGAAATGAGCAACTGACCCAAAATAGTTTTTCAGTCCACTGACTTGTAGTCGCTTCCTCATTTCTGCACAACATTGTTATGTTTGGCAATGATACGTCTTCAACATATCTATAATTTTTGATTGTTTCAAGCTATTATATTATCTATTTTGGATGTTTTGTATGCCTTAATATGCTATTTTATATTATTTTTGGGACTAACCTATTAACCTAGAGCCCGATGCTAGGTTCAGTTTTTTTCCTTATTTTTGAGTTTAACAGAAAAGAAATATCAAACGGAGTCCACACGGAATGAAACTTTATGATAATTTTTCTTGGACCAGAAGACACCCGGGGGACTTGGAGTGCAAGTCAGAAGAGCCACGAGGCGGATGCAAGGGTGGACGGTGCACCCTGATGACCCACAAGTATAGGGGATCTATCATAGTCCTTTCGATAAGTAAGAGCGTCGAACCCAACAAGGAGCAGAAGGAAATGATAAGCAATTTTCAGTAAGGTATTCTCTGCAAGCACTGAAATTATAGGTAACAAATAGTTTTGTGATAAGATAATTTGTAACGAGCAACAAGTAATAAAAGTAAATAAACTGCAGCAAGATGGTCCGATCCTTTTTGTAGCAAAGGACAAGCCTGGACAAACTCTTATATAGAGAAAAGCGCTCCTGAGGACACATGGGAATTATCGTCAAGCTAGTTTTCATCACGTTCATATGATTCACGTTCGGTACTTTGATAATTTGATATGTGGGTGGACCGGTGCTTGGGTGATGTCCTTACTTGGACAAGCATCCCACTTATGATTAACTCCTATTCCAAGCATCCGCAACTACAAAAAAAGTATTAAGGTAAACCTAACCATAATATGAAACATATGGATCCAAATCAGCCCCTTACGAAGCAACACATAAACTAAGGTTTAAGCTTCTGTCACTCTAGCAACTCATCATCTACTTATTACTTTCCAATGCCTTCCTCTAGGCCCAAATAATGGTGAAGTGTCATGTAGTCGACGTTCACATAACACCACTAGAGGAGAGACAACATACATCTCGTCAAAATATCGAACGAATACCAAATTCACATGACTACTAATAGCAAGACTTCTCCCATGTCCTCAGGAACAAACGTAACTACTCACAAAGCATATTCATGTTCATAATCAGAGGAGTATTAATATGCATATAGGATCTGAACATATGATCTTCCACCAAATAAACCAACTAGCATCAACTATAAGGAGTAATCAACACTACTAGCAACCTACAGGTACCAATCTCAGACTTAGAGACAAGAATTGGATACAAGAGATGAACTAGGGTTTGAGAGGAGATGGTGTTGGTGAAGATGTTGATGGAGATTGGCCCCCTCCTGATGAGAGGAGCGTTGGTGATGACGACGATGATGATTTCCCCCTCCTGGAGGGAAGTGTCCCCGGTAGAACAGTTCTGCCAGAGCCCTAGATTGGTTCCGCCTCATGGCGGCGGAGTCTCGTCCCGAAAGCTTGCTTATGGTTTTTCCTCGGACGAAAGACTTCATATAGCAGAAGATGGGCACCGGAAGGCCTACATGGGGCCCACGAGAAAGGGGGGCGCGCCCCCACCCTCGTGGCCAGGGTGTGGGCCCCCTCTGGTATTTTCTTCGCTCAGTATTTTTTATTATTTCCAAAAATAACTTCCGTGGAGTTTCAGGACTTTTGGAGTTGTGCAGAATACGTCTCTAATATTTGCTTCTTTTCCAGCCCAGAATTCCAGCTGCCGGCATTCTCCCTCTTTTTGCAAACCTTGTAAAATAAGAGAGAATAGACATAAGTATTGTAACATAATGTGTAATAACAGCCCATAATGCAATAAATTAAATATCGATATAAAAGCATGATGCAAAATGGACGTATCAACTCCCCCAAGCTTAGACCTCGCTTGTTTTCAAGCAGAAGCCGATAACGATAAATATGTCCACATGTTTAGAGGTAGAGGTGTCGATAAAATAAAATACGGTCATGAGGGCATCATGATCATTCTTATAATAGCAACATATATAGATATTGTAATATTATTTCTTATGCTCAAGTAATAATCTATTCACAATGTCAAGTATGAATCAAAAAGTTCATTGAGAACCAGCAAACTATAATCTCAGTCATTGAAGCAATCGCAATTTATCATAACATCGGAAAGAGTCTATGTCAGAGCTTTTTAGCAAGTCCACATACTCAACTACCATTTAGTCTTTCACAATTGCTAACACTCACGCAATCTTGTGGTTACGGAGTTTTAATCGGACACAGTGAAAGATAGGGGCTTATAGTTTCGCCTCCCAACCTTTTACCTCAAGGGTAATGTCAACAATAATAGCTCATGCTAACTTATATC
>NC_041382.1:778486384-778560286 GCF_002162155.2 Triticum dicoccoides
ATAAAATGTAAAAGGGAAAGGTGAAGATCACCATGACTCTTGCATTAGGGTAAGAGATAAAAGTAAAAGATAGGCCCATCGCAGAGGGAAGCAGAGGTTGTCATGCGCTTTCATGGTTGGATGCATGAAATCTTAATGCAAAAGAATGTCACTTTATATTGCCACTTGTGATATGGACCTTTATTATGCAGTCCGTCGCTTTTATTTCTTCCATATCACAAGATCGTATAAAGCTTATTTTCTCCCACACTAATAAGTCATACATATCTAGAGAGCAATTTTTATTGCTTGCACCGATGACAACTTACTTGAAGGATATTACTCAATTCATAGGTAGATATGGTGGACTCTTATGGCAAAACTGGGTTTAAGGGTATTGGAAGCACAAGTAGTATCTCTACTTGGTGCAAAGAATTGGCTAGCATGAGGGAGAAAGGCAAGCTCAACATGTTGGATGATCCATGGCAATATACTTTATTTCAGATATAAGAAAACCTAACCCATTACGTTGTCTTCCTTATCCAACATCAACTCTTTAGCATGTCATATTTTAATCAGTGCTCACAATCATAAAAGATGTCCAAGATAGTATATTTATATGTGAAACCTCTCTTTCTTTATTACTTCCTATTAATTGCAACGATGACCAAAGCTATGTTTGTCAACTCTCAACAACTTTTAATCATCATACTCTTTCTATGTGAAGTCATTACTCTCCATAAGATCAATATGATCTCTTTGTTTCTTTTTATTCTTTCTCTTTTCTTTTATTCCCTAAAGATCATAACAAGACAATCAAGACATTGACTCAACACTAATCTTTATTATATAACTCACGGACTTGATTACATAGAGGGATCATAAAGCAAAACTCAAAACTAAATCATACTACAATTTTATTCTACTAGATCAAGATATTACTAAAAGGATCGAACTAAGAAAAACGGTAAAGATAGGAGTGTGATGGTGATACGATACCGGGGCACCTCCCCCAAGCTTGGCAGTTGCCAAGGGGAGTGCCCATACCCATGTGATTATATCTCTTTCTCTGGAGGTGGTGGTGTGATATTCTTGACAATGATACTCCTCAGGATACGATTCTCTTCCTCGAGCTTATTGAGTTGTTGTTTGAGATCCATTATCTCCTTACGGAGCTTACTCGTGACGGTTAAAGCTCCTTGCACCCATGGATGTTGCATAGCTGCGGGGGAACAAGTAACACCCTTTTTCATATTCTCGTAAGAAAGAAATCTAACATTGGAAGGGATAACCGAGTTTGGAATAGCCGAGCTCTGTAGTTCCCCCATTGTGAATTCAGCTCGGAAGCGAGAAGTGACTTCTTGATCCTCCTCTATGGCATCTATCCTCTTCAAATCAGCCTCCATCTCTTCCTCCATTGCTGGCCCAAAGTGGTCAGCATCGCTGTTTGTCCTTGATCTCGATGCCGGATGAGACACCCGGCTCTCCCCGACTGACTCTTAAGAAGACATCTTGTTCTAGTCTGCAGTAGCAACAGCTCAAAACAAAAACAGAGGATAATTGCGTGATACGGTGGTCAAAACCTTCGAAAGTTTATATAATGAATTTTTATCGACTAAAATACGTATCGTGCAAGAAAACGGAGTCCGGAGAGCACACGAGGTGCCCACGAGGCAGGGGGCGCGCCCAGGGGGGTAGGGCGCGCCCTCCACCCTCGTGGAGGCCTCGTGTCCTTCCCGGCCTGCTTCTTATTTTCCTATTTTTCTAAATATTCCGAAACAGAGAAAAATTGCCATTAGAACTGTTTTGGAGTCGGTTTACTTACCGTAGCACATACCTATTCCTTTTCGGAGTCTGAAACGTTCTAGAAAGTGTCCCTTATGTATTCCTCCGATGTTACGGTTTCAATAACATTAGTTTCAACATTTATAGGATTACCTAAGATATAATGTTTGATTCTTTGACTGTTCACCACCTTCGGATTTGTGCCTTCGAAGTTGTTGATTTTTATGGCACCGGAACGATAGACCTCCTCGATAATGTAAGGACCTTCCCATTTAGAGAGAAGTTTCCCTGCAAAAAATCTTAAGAGAGAGTTGTATAGCAATACATAATCACGTATATTAAACTCACGCTTTTGTATCCTTTTGTCATGCCATCTTTTGACTTTTTCTTTAAACAACTTAGCATTCTCATAGGCTTGGGTTCTCCATTCATCAAGTGAGCTAATGTCAAATAGCCTCTTCTCACCGACAAGTTTGAAATCATAGTTGAGCTCTTTAATAGCACAATATGCCTTATGTTCTAGTTTAAGAGGTAAGTGACATGCTTTTCGATAAACCATTTTATATGGAGACATACCCATAGGATTCTTATATGCAGTTCTATAGGCCCATAATGCATCATCAAGTTTCTTGGACCAATTCTTTCTAGACCTATTAACAGTCTTTTGCAAAATCAATTTAAGCTCTCTATTGCTCAATTCTACTTGACCACTAGACTGTGGGTGATAAGGAGATGCAATTCTATGATTAACATCATACTTAGCAAGCATTTTACGGAAAGCACCATGAATGAAATGTGAACCACCATCAGTCATTAAATATCTAGGGACTCCAAACCTCGGAAAAATAACTTCTTTAAGCATCTTAATAGAGGTGTTATGATCAGCACTACTAGTTGGAATAGCTTCTACCCACTTAGTAACGTAATCAACAGCAACTAAAATATGTGTATATCCATTAGAGGAAGGAAACGGTCCCATATAATCAAAGCCTCGAACATCAAATGGTTCTATAACAAGTGAATAATTCATAGGCATTTCCCGACGTCTACTAATGTTACCAATTCTTTGACATTCATCACAAGATAAGACAAACTTACGAGCATCCTTGAACAGAGTAGGCCAATAAAAACCGAATTGCAATACCTTATGCGCAGTTCTGTCTCCAGCGTGGTGTCCTCCATAAGCTTCGGAGTGACACTTGCGTAGGATCTGTTCCTGTTCATGCTCAGGTACACAACGTCTAATAACACCATCTACTCCTTCTTTATAAAGATGTGGGTCATCCCAAAAGTAATGTCTCCTATCATAGAAAAACTTTTTCTTTTGCTGGTATGTGAAACTAGGTGGTATAAATTTAGCAACAATGTAATTAGCATAATCAGCATACCATTGAGCAGTACGAGAAGCATTTATGACATTTAATTGTTCATCAGGAAAGCTATCATCAATAGGTAGTGGGTTGATACGTCTCCATCATATCTACTTTTCCAAACACTTTTGCCCTTGTTTTGGCCTCTAACTTGCATGGTTTGAATGGAACTAACCCAGACTGACGCTGTTTTCAGTAGAATTGCCATGATGTTGTTTTATGTGCAGAAAATAAAAGTTCTCGGAATGACCTAAAACTCCACGGAACATCTAGTTAAAAATAATAAAAAATCCTTGCCAAAGATGAAGACCAGGGGGCCCACACCCTGTCCACGAGGGTGGGGGGCGCGCCTCCCCCCTAGGGCACGCCCCCTACCTCGTGGCCCCCCTGGAGCTCCTCTGATGCCAACTCCAACTCTATATATTTGCTTTCGAAGAGAAAAAAATAGAGGAGAAGAAATCATCGCGCTTTACGATACGGAGCCGCCGCCAAGCCCTAAAACCTCTCGGGAGGGCTGATCTGGAGTCCGTTCGGGGCTCCGGAGAGGAGGATTCGTCGCCATCGTCATCATCAACCATCCTCCATCACCAATTTCATGATGCTCACCGCCGTGCATGAGTAATTCCATCGTAGGCTTGTTGGACGGTGATGGTTTGGATGAGATCTATCATGTAATCGAGTTAGTTTTGTTAGGGTTTGATCCCTAGTATCCATTATGTTCTGAGATTGATGTTGCTATGACTTTGCTATGCTTAATGCTTGTCACTAGGGCCCGAGTGCCATGATTTCAGATCTGAACCTATTATGTTTTCATGAATATATGTGAGTTCTTGATCCTATCTTGCAAGTCTATAGTCACCTACTATGTGTTATGATCCGGCAACCCCGAAGTGACAATAATCGGGACCACTCCCGGTGATGACCATAGTTTGAGGAGTTCATGTATTCACTATGTGCTAATGCTTTATTCCGGTTCTCTATTAAAAGGAGGCCTTAATATCCCTTAGTTTCCATTAGGACCCCGCTGCCACGGGAGGGTAGGACAAAAGATGTCATGCAAGTTCTTTTCCATAAGCACGTATGACTATATTTGGAATACATGCCTACATTACATTGATGAGTTGGAGCTAGTTCTTTGTCACCCTATGTTATGACTGTTACATGATGAACCGCATCCAGCATAATTATCCATCACCGATCCAATGCCTATAAGATTTCCATATACTGGTTTACGTTTATTTACTTTCCCGTTGATATTGTTACAATCACTACAAAACACCAAAAATATTTCTTTTGCTTTCATTACTCTTTTGTTACCGTTACCACTACTATCATATTACTTTGCTACTAAACACTTTGTTGCAGATATTAAGTTATCCAGGTGTGGTTGAATTGACAACTCAACTGCTAATACTTGAGAATATTCTTTGGCTCCCCTTGTGTCGAATCAATAAATTTGGGTTGAATACTCTACCCTCGAAAGCTGTTGCGATCCCCTACACTTGTGGGTTATCATGGGTCATCAAGAACATTTTCTAACCTAGACAAGTTGTCTGCAACGTGGTTCTCAGCTCCTTTTCTATCAATGATATGCAAATCAAAAATCTTGTAGCAAGAGAACCCATCTAATAAGTCTAGGTTTAGCATCTTTCTTTTCCATAAGATATTTAATAGCAGCATGATCAGTGTGAATAGTTACTTTAGAATCAACAATATAAGGTCTGAACTTATCACAAGCAAATACAACTGCTAAGAATTCTTTTTCAGTAGTAGCATAATTTCTCTGGGCATTGTCTAGAGTTTTACTAGCATATTGAATAACATTTAATTTCTTATCAACTCTTTGCCCTAGAACAGCACCTACAGCATAATCACTAGCATCACACATAATTTCAAAGGGTAAGTTCCAATCAGGTGGCTGAACGATAGGTGCAGAGATCAATGCTTTCTTAAGTATTTCAAATGCTTCTACACAATCATCATCAAATACAAAAGGTATATCTTTTTGTAATAGATTAGTCAGAGGCCGAGAAATTTTTGAGAAGTCCTTAATGAACCTCCTATAAAAACCGGCATGACCAAGGAAACTTCTTATACCTTTGATGTCCTTGGGGCATGGCATCTTTTCAATAGCATCAACCTTGGCTTTATCAACTTCAATGCCTCTTTCAGAAATTTTATGCCCCAAGACAATACCTTCATTAACCATAAAGTGGCACTTTTCCCAATTCAAGACAAGATTAGTTTCTTCACATCTCTGCAAAAATCGATCAAGGTTGCTCAAGCAATCATCAAAAGAGGATCCATAAACGGAGAAATCATCCATGAAAACCTCACAAATCTTTTCACAAAAATCAAAGAATATAGCCATCATGCATCTTTGAAAAGTAGCAGGTGCATTACATAAACCAAAAGGCATACGTCTATAAGAAAAAGTAACGAAAGGGCAAGTAAAAGTGGTCTTTGCTTGATCATCAGCTGACACAGGTATTTGAGAGAAACCAGAATAACCATCTAGAAAGCAAAAATGTGTGTGTTTGGATAATCTTTCTAGCATTTGATCAATGAATGGCAAGGGGTAATGATCTTTTTTAGTAGCTTTGTTTAATTTGCAGAAATCAATTACCATCCTATAACCTGTAATAATTCTTTGCGGAATCAATTCATCTTTATCATTAGGAACGACAGTAATACCTCCTTTCTTAGGGACACAATGGACAGGGCTTACCCACTGACTATCAGCACTGGATAGATTATACCTGCTTCAAGGAGCTTTAATATTTCCTTTCTTACCACTTCTTTCATCTTAGGATTTAACCGTCATTGGTGATCAATAACTGGTTTGGCGTCTTTCTCCAGATTTATTTTGTGTTGACATAGAGTGGGACTAATGCCCTTAAGATCATCAAGAGTATATCCAATAGCAGCATGGTGCTTCTTCAGAGTTTTCAATAATTTTTCTTCCTCCTTCTCTGAAAGGTTAGCACTAATAATAACAGGATATATCTTCTTTTCATCAAGATAAGCATATTTAATAGTATCAGGAAATGGTTTAAGCTCAAATACGGGATCACCCTTGGGTGGAGGAGGATCCTCTAGGATTTCAACAGGCAAGTTGTGTTTCAGAATAGGTCCCTGTTTAAAGAAGACTTCATCTATTTCCCTTAAACATATCATTTTCATGGTCTAGCAAATATTGTTCTAAAGGATCACTAGGAGGCACGGCAATAGAAGCAAGACCAATAATTTCATCCTTACTAGGCAATTCCTCTTCACAGTGTTGTCTACAAAATTTAGAAAAATTAAACTCATGAGACATATCACCCAAACCAATAGTAACAACATCCTTTTTGCGGTCTATCTTAGCATTAACAGTGTTCAAGATGGGTCTACCAAATATAAAGGGACAAAAGCTATCTTGTTGGGAACCAAGAACAAGAAAATCAGCAGGATATTTAGTTTTCCCACACAAGACTTCAACATCTCTAACAATCCCAATCGGTGAAATAGTATCTCTATTGGCAAGTTTAATTGTAACATCTATATCTTCTATCTCAGCAGGTGCAATATCATGCATAATTTCTTTGTATAAGGTATGAGGTATTGCACTAGCACTAGCACCCATATCACATAAGCCATGATAACAATGATCTCCTATTTTAACAGAAATAACAGGCATGCCTATAACAGGTCTAGGTTTATCTTTAGCACCAGGCTTAGCAATTCTAGCAGTTTCATTGCAGAAGTAAATAACATGCCCATCAATATTATCAGCCAAGAGAACTTTAACAATAGCAATATTAGGTTCAACTTTAAATTGCTCAGGGGGTGTATAAGTTCTAATATTACTTTTGTTGACAACAGTTGAAGCTTTAGCATGATCTTTTATCCTAACAGGAAAAGGCGGTTTCTCAACATAGGCAGTAGGAACAAGAGGATCATTATAAGTGATAGTCTTTTCTTCAACTTTAATGGGTGCAATTACTTTTACTTCTATGGGAGGATTATATTTAAACCACTTACCCTTAGGGAGATCAGCGTGAGCAGCGAAAGATTCACAGAAAGAAGCTACTATCTCAGAGTCAAGTCCATATTTAGTGCTAAATTACCGAAAGCATCGGTATCCATAAAAGATTTAACACAATCAAACTTAGGTGTTATACCTGACTCTTTACCTTCTCCGAGATCCCAGTCTTGAGAGTTGCATTTAATTCTTTCCAATAAATTCCATTTGAATTCAATAGTCTTCATCATAAAGGAACTAGTACAAGAAGTATCGAGCATGGAGCGATTGTTTTCAGTAAGCCGAGCATAAATTTTTTGAATAATCATTTCTCTTGAGAGCTCATGATTGGGGCATGAATATAACATTGACTTAAGACTCCCCCAAGCTTGAGCGATGCTTTCTCCTTCGCGAGGCCAAAAATTATATATATAATTACGATCACGATGAACAAGATGCATATGATAAAACTTCTGATGAAATTCCAATTTCAATCGCTTATAGTCCCATGATCCCATATCATCACATAGCCTGTACGATGTCAATGCATCTCCTTCAAAGATAAAGGGAAGACCTTCTTCTTGATAACATCATCGAGCATACCTGCAAGCTTAAAGAATCCACAAACTTCATCCACATAGATTAGGTGTAAATCGGGATGCAATGTTCCATCTCCTGCAAAAGGATTAGCTAGCAGTTTCTCTATCATAGCCGAAGGAATTTCAAAGTAAACATTTTCATTTTCAGTAGGTTGAGGAGCAACTCTTTGCTCTACTGGTCGGGGTGAAGATGCCCCGAACAAGCCCCTCAGAGGATTACTTTCCATAGTAACAAGTGACAGTAAATTTCAGCACACTATATAAATTTTTCCATACCAAATTCCACCTACCAAAGGTGCTTCACTCCCCGGCAACGGCGCCAGAAAAGAGTCTCGATGACCCAAAAGTATAGGGGATATATCGTAGTCCTTTTGATAAGTAAGAGTGTCGAACCCAACGAGGAGCAGAAGGAAATGATAAGCGGTTTTCAGCAAGGTATTCTCTGCAAGCACTGGAATTATAGGTAACAGATAGTTTTGTGATAAGATAATTTGTAACGAGAAACAAGTAATAAAAGTAAATAAAGTGCAGCAAGATGGCCCAATCCTTTTTGTAGCAAAGAAAAAGCCTAGACAAACTCTTATATAGAGAAAAGCGCCCCCGAGGACACATTGGAATTATCGTCAAGCTAGTTTTCATCACGTTCATATGATTCGTGTTCAGTACTTTGATAATTTGATATGTAGGTGGACCGGTGCTTGGGTGCTGTCCTTACTTGGACAAGCATCCCACTTATGATTAACTCCTATTGCAAGCGTCCACAACTACAAAAGAAGTATTAAGGTAAACCTAACCATAGCATGAAACATATGGATCCAAATCAGCCCGTTACGAAGCAACGCATAAACTAGGGTTTAAGCTTCTGTCACTCTAGCAACCCATCATCTACTTGTTACTTCCCAATGCCTTCCTCTAGGCCCAAATAATGGTGAAGTGTCATGTAGTCGACGTTCACATAACACAACTAGAGGAGAGACAACATACATCTCATCAAAATATCGAACGAATACCATATTGACATGACTACTAATAGCAAGACTTCTCCCATGTCCTCAGGAACAAACGTAACTACTCACAAAGCATATTCATGTTCATAATCAGAGGAGTATTGATATTCATATAGGATCTGAACATATGATCTTCCACCAAATAAACCAACTAGCATCAACTACAAGGAGTAATCAACACTACTAGCAACCTACAGGTACCAATCTCAGACTTAGAGACAAGAATTGGATACAAGAGATGAAGTAGGGTTTGAGAGGAGATGGTGCTGGTGAAGATGTTGATGGAGATTGGCCCCCTCCCGATGAGAGGAGCGTTGGTGATGACGATGACGATGATTTCCCCCTCCAGGAGGGAAGTGTCCCCGGCAGAACAGCTCCGCAAGAGCCCTAGATTGCTTCCGTCTCGTGGCGGCGGAGTCTCGTCCCAAAAGCTTGCTTATGGTTTTTCCTTGGACGAAAGACTTCATATAGCAGAAGATGGGCACCGGAAGGCCAACATGGGGCCCACGAGACAGGGGGGCGCGCCCAGGGTGGTAGGGCGCGCCCCCACCCTCGTGGCCAGGGTATGGGCCCCCTCTGGTATTTTCTTCGCTCAGTATTTTTTATTATTTCCAAAAATAACTTCCGTGGAGTTTTAGGACTTTTGGAGTTGTGCAGAATACGTCTCTAATATTTGCTTCTTTTCCAGCCCAGAATTCCAGCTGCCGGCATTCTCCCTCTTTTTGCAAACCTTGTAAAATAAGAGAGAATAGGCATAAGTATTGTGACATAATGTGTAATAACAGCCCATAATGCAATAAATTAAATATCGATATAAAAGCATGATGCAAAATGGACGTATCAACTCCCCCAAGCTTAGACCTCGCTTGTCCTCAAGCAGAAGCCGATAACGATAAATATGTCCACATGTTTAGAGGTAGAGGTGTCGATAAAATAAAATACGAACATGAGGGCATCATGATCATTCTTATAATAGCAACATATATAGATATTGTCATATTATTTCTTATGCTCAAGTAATAATCTATTCACAATGTCAAGTATGAATCAAAAAGTTCATTGAGAACCAGCAAACTATAATCTCAGTCATTGAAGCAATCGCAATTTATCATAACATCGGAAAGAGTCTATGTAAGAGCTTTTCAGCAAGTCCACATACTCAACTACCATTTAGTCTTTCACAATTGCTAACACTCACGCAATACTTGTGGTTACGGAGTTTTAATCGGACATAGTGAAAGATAGGGGCTTATAGTTTCGCCTCGCAACCTTTTACCTCAAGGGTAATGTCAACAATAATAGCTCATGCTAACTTATATCCAATTATATATATATATATATATATATATATATATATATATATATATATATATATATATATATATATATATATATATATATATATATATGAGGATCTTTCCAACACAATGTGCTTGCCAAAGGATAAAATGTAAAAGGGAAAGGTGAAGATCACCATGACTCTTGCATTAGGGTAAGAGAAAAAAGTAAAAGATAGGCCCTTCGCAGAGGGAAGAAGAGGTTGTCATGCGCTTTCATGGTTGGATGCACGAAATCTTAATGCAAAAGAATGTCACTTTATATTGCCACTTGTGATATGGACCTTTATTATGCAGTCCGTCGCTTTTATTTCTTCCATATCACAAGATCGTATAAATCTTATTTTCTCCCACACTAATAAGTCATACATATTTAGAGAGCAATTTTTATTGCTTGCACCGATGACAACTTACTTGAAGGATCTTACTCAATTCATAGGTAGATATGGTGGACTCTTATGGCAAAACTGGGTTTAAGGGTATTGGAAGCACAAGTAGTATCTCTACTTGGTGCAAAGAATTGGCTAGCATGAGGGAGAAAGGCAAGCTCAACATGTTGGATGATCCATGACAATATACTTTATTTCAGATATAAGAAAACCTAACCCATTACGTTGTCTTCCTTGTCCAACATCAACTCTTTAGCATGTCATATTTTAATCAGTGCTCACAATCATAAAAGATGTCCAAGATAGTATATTTATATGTGAAACCTCTCTTTCTTTATTACTTCCTATTAATTGCAACGATGACCAAAGCTATGTTTGTCAACTCTCAACAACTTTTAATCATCATACTCTTTCTATGTGAAGTCATTACTCTCCATAAGATCAATATGATCTCTTTGTTTCTTTTTATTCTTTCTCTTTTCTTTTATTCCGTAAAGATCATAACAAGACAATCAAGCCCTTGACTCAACACTAATCTTTATTATATAGCTCACGGACTCGATTACATAGAGGGATCATAAAGCAAAACTCAAAACTAAATCATACTAAAATTTTATTCCACTAGATCAAGATATTACTAAAAGGATCGAACTAAGAAAAACGGTAAAGATAGGAGTGTGATGGTGATACGATACCGGGGCACCTCCCCCAAGCTTGGTAGTTGCCAAGGGGAGTGCCCATACCCATGTGATTATATCTCTTTCTCCGGAGGTGGTGGTGTGATATTCTTGACAATGATACTCCTCAGGATACAATTCTCTTCCTCGAGCTTATTGAGTTGCTGTTTGAGATCCATTATCTCCTTACGGAGCTTACTCATGACGGTTAAAGCTCCTTGCACCCATGGATGTTGCATAGCTGCGGGGGAACAAGTAACACCCTTTTTCATATTCTCGTAAGAAAGAAATCTAACATTGGAAGGGATAACCGAGTTTGGAATAGCCGAGCTCTGTAGTTCCCCCATCGTGAATTCAGCTGGGAAGCGAGAAGTGACTTCTTGATCCTCCTCTATGGCATCTATCCTCTTCAAATCAGCCTCCATCTCTTCCTCCATTACTGGCCCAAAGTGGTCAGCATCAATGTATGTCCTTGATCTCGATGCCGGATGAGACACCCGGCTCTCCCCGACTGACTCTTAAGAAGACATCTTGTTCTAGTCTGCAGCAGCAACAGCTCGAAACAAAAACAGAGGATAATTGCGTGATATGGTGGTCAAAACCTGCGAAAGTTTATATAATGAATTTTTACCGACTAAAATACGTATCGTGCAAGAAAACGGAGTCCGGAGAGCACACGAGGTGCCCACGAGGCAGGGGGCGCGCCCAGGGGGGTAGGGCGCGTCCTCCACCCTCGTGGAGGCCTCGTGTCCTTCCCGGCCTGCTTCTTATTTTCCTATTTTTCTAAATATTCCGAAACAGAGAAAAATTGCCATTAGAACTGTTTTGGAGTCGGTTTACTTACCGTAGCACATACCTATTCCTTTTCGGAGTCTGAAACGTTCTGGAAAGTGTCCCTTATGTATTCCTCCGATGTTACGGTTTCAATAACATTAGTTTCAACATTTATAGGATTACCTCAAATATAATGTTTGATTCTTTGACTGTTCACCACCTTCGGATTTGTGCCTTCGAAGTTGTTGATTTTTATGGCACCGGAACGATAGACCTCCTCGATAACGTAAGGACCTTCCCATTTAGAGAGAAGTTTCCCTGCAAAAAATCTTAAGAGAGAGTTGTATAGCAATACATAATCACGTATATTAAACTCACGCTTTTGTATCCTTTTGTCATGCCATCTTTTGACTTTTTCTTTAAACAACTTAGCATTCTCATAGGCTTGGGTTCTCCATTCATCAAGTGAGCTAATGTCAAATAGCCTCTTCTCACCGACAAGTTTGAAATCATAGTTGAGCTCTTTAATAGCACAATATGCCTTATGTTCTAGTTTGAGAGGTAAGTGACATGCTTTTCGATAAACCATTTTATATGGAGACATACCCATAGGATTCTTATATGCAGTTCTATAGGCCCATAATGCATCATCAAGTTTCTTAGACCAATTCTTTCTAGACCTATTAACAGTCTTTTGCAAAATCAATTTAAGCTCTCTATTGCTCAATTCTACTTGACCACTAGACTGTGGGTGATAAGGAGATGCAATTCTATGATTAACATCATACTTAGCAAGCATTTTATGGAAAGCACCATGAATGAAATGTGAACCACCATCAGTCATTAAATATCTAGGGACTCCAAACCTCGGAAAAATAACTTCATTAAGCATCTTAATAGAGGTGTTATGATCAGCACTACTAGTTGGAATAGCTTCTACCCACTTAGTAACGTAATCAACAGCAACTAAAATATGTGTATATCCATTAGAGGAAGGAAACGGTCCCATATAATCAAAGCCTCGAACATCAAATGGTTCAATAACAAGTGAATAATTCATAGGCATATCCTGACGTCTACTAATGTTACCAATTCTTTGACATTCATCACAAGATAAGACAAACTTACGAGCATCCTTGAACAGAGTAGGCCAATAAAAACCAGATGCAATACCTTATGCGCAGTTCTGTCTCCAGCGTGGTGTCCTCCATAAGCTCCGGAGTGACACTTGCGTAGGATCTGTTCCTGTTCATGCTCAGGTACACAACGTCTAATAACACCATCTACTCCTTCTTTATAAAGATGTGGGTCATCCCAAAAGTAATGTCTCAAATAGTAGAATTTTTTTTCTTTTTCTGGTATGTGAAACTAGGTGGTATAAATTTAGCAACAATGTAATTAGCATAATCAGCATATCATTGAGCAGTACGAGAAGCATTTATGACATTTAATTGTTCATCAGGAAAGCTATCATCAATAGGTAGTGGGTTGATACGTCTCCATCATATCTACTTTTCCAAACACTATTGCCCTTGTTTTGGCCTCTAACTTGCATGGTTTGAATGGAACTAACCCGGACTGACGCTGTTTTCAGTAGAATTGCCATGATGTTGTTTTATGTGCAGAAAATAAAAGTTCTCGGAATGACCTGAAACTCCACGGAACATCTAGTTAAAAATAATAAAAAAATCCTTGCCAAAGATGAAGACCAGGGGGCCCACACCCTGTCCACGAGGGTGGGGGGCGCGCCTCCCCCCTAGGGCACGCCCCCTACCTCGTGGCCCCCCTGGAGCTCCTCCGACGCCAACTCCAACTCTATATATTTGCTTTCGGAGAGAAAAAAATAGAGGAGAAGAAATCATCGCGCTTTACGATACGGAGCCGCCGCCAAGCCCTAAAACCTCTCGGGAGGGCTGATCTAGAGTCCGTTCGGGGCTCCGGGGAGGGGGATTCGTCGCCATCGTCATCATCAACCATCCTCCATCACCAATTTCATGATGCTCACCGCCATGCGTGAGTAATTCCATCGTAGGCTTGTTGGATAGCGATGGTTTGGATGAGATCTATCATGTAATCGAGTTAGTTTTGTTAGGGTTTGATCCCTAGTATCCATTATGTTCTGAGATTGATGTTGCTATGACTTTGCTATGCTTAATGCTTGTCACTAGGGCCCGAGTGCCATGATTTCAGATCTGAACCTATTATGTTTTCATGAATATATGTGAGTTCTTGATCCTATCTTGCAAGTCTATAGTCACCTACTATGTGTTATGATCCGGCAACCCCGAAGTGCCAATAATCGGGACCACTCCCGGTGATGACCATAGTTTGAGGAGTTCATGTATTCACTATGTGCTAATGCTTTATTCCGGTTCTCTATTAAAAGGAGGCCTTAATATCCCTTAGTTTCCATTAGGACCCCGCTGCCACGGGAGGGTAGGACAAAAGATGTCATGCAAGTTCTTTTCCATAAGCACGTATGACTATATTTGGAATACATGCCTACATTACATTGATGAATTGGAGCTAGTTCTTTGTCACCCTATGTTATGACTGTTACGTGATGAACCACATCCAGCATAATTATCCATCACCGATCAAATGCCTACAAGATTTCCATATACTGGTTTACGCTTATTTACTTTCCCGTTGATATTGTTACAATCACTACAAAACACCAAAAATATTTCTTTGGCTTTCATTACTCTTTTGTTACCGTTACCACTACTATCATATTACTTTGCTACTAAACACTTTTCTGCAGATATTAAGTTATCCAGGTGTGGTTGAATTGACAACTCAACGGCTAATACTTGAGAATATTCTTTGGCTCAGTGTCGAATCAATAAATTTGGGTTGAATACTCTACCCTCGAAAGCTGTTGCGATCTCCTACACTTGTGGGTTATCATGGGTCATCAAGAACATTTTCTAACCTAGACAAGTTGTCTGCAACGTGGTTCTCAGCTCCTTTTCTATCAATGATATGCAAATCAAAAATCTTGTAGCAAGAGAACCCATCTAATAAGTCTAGGTTTAGCATCTTTCTTTTCCATAAGATATTTAATAGCAGCATGATCAGTGTGAATAGTTACTTTAGAATCAACAATATAAGGTCTGAACTTATCACAAGCAAATACAACTGCTAAGAATTCTTTTTCAGTAGTAGCGTAATTTCTCTGGGCATTGTCTAGAGTTTTACTAGCATATTGAATAACATTTAATTTCTTATCAACTCTTTGCCCTAGAACAGCACCTACAGCATAATCACTAGCATCACACATAATTTCAAAGGGTAAGTTCCAATCAGGTGGCTGAACGATAGGTGCAGAGATCAATGCTTTCTTAAGTATTTCAAATGCTTCTACACAATCATCATCAAATACAAAAGGTATATCTTTTTGTAATAGATTAGTCAGAGGCCGAGAAATTTTTGAGAAGTCCTTAATGAACCTCCTATAAAAACCGGCATGACCAAGGAAACTTCTTATACCATTGATGTCCTTGGGGCATGGCATCTTTTCAATAGCATCAACCTTGGCTTTATCAACTTCAATACCTCTTTCAGAAATTTTATGCCCCAAGACAATACCTTCATTAACCATAAAGTGGCACTTTTCCCAATTCAAGACAAGATTAGTTTCTTTACATCTCTGCAAAAATCGGTCAAGGTTGCTCAAGCAATCATCAAAAGAGGATCCATAAACGGAGAAATCATCCATTAAAACCTCACAAATCTTTTCACAAAAATCAGAGAATATAGCCATCATGCATCTTTGAAAAGTAGCAGGTGCATTACATAAACCAAAAGGCATACGTCTATAAGAAAAAGTAACAAAAGGGCAAGTAAAAGTGGTCTTTGCTTGATCATCAGCTGACACAGGTATTTGAGAGAAACCAGAATAACCATCTAGAAAGCAAAAATGTGTGTGTTTGGATAATCTTTCTAGCATTTGATCAATGAATGGCAAGGGGTAATGATCTTTTTAGTAGCTTTGTTTAATTTGCAGAAATCAACTACCATCCTATAACCTGTAATAATTCTTTGCGGAATCAATTCATCTTTATCATTAGGAACGACAGTAATACCTCCTTTCTTAGGGACACAATGGACAGGGCTTACCCACTGACTATCAGCACCGGATAGATTATACCTGCTTCAAGGAGCTTTAATATTTCCTTTCTTACCACTTCTTTCATCTTAGGATTTAACCGTCATTGGTGATCAATAACTGGTTTGGCGTCTTTCTCCAGATTTATTTTGTGTTGACATAGAGTGGGACTAATGCCCTTAAGATCATCAAGAGTATATCCAATAGCAGCATGGTGCTTCTTCAGAGTTTTCAATAATTTTTCTTCCTCCTTCTCTGAAAGGTTAGCACTAATAATAACAGGATATATCTTCTTTTCATCAAGATAAGCATATTTAATAGTATCAGGAAATGGTTTGAGCTCAAATACGGGATCACCCTTGGGTGGAGGAGGATCCTCTAGGATTTCAACAGGCAAGTTGTGTTTCAGAATAGGTTCCTGTTTAAAGAAGACTTCATATATTTCCCTTAAACATATCATTTTCATGGTCTAGCAAATATTGTTCTAAAGGATCACTAGGAGGCACGGCAATAGAAGCAAGACCAATAATTTCATCCTTACTAGGCAATTCCTCTTCACAGTGTTGTCTACAAAATTTAGAAAAATTAAACTCATGAGACATATCACCCAAACCAATAGTAACAACATCCTTTTTGCGGTCTATCTGAGCATTAACAGTGTTCAAGATGGGTCTACCAAATATAAAGGGACAAAAGCTATCTTGTTGGGAACCAAGAACAAGAAAATCAGCAGGATATTTAGTTTTCCCACACAATACTTCAACATCTCTAACAATCCCAATCGATGAAATAGTATCTCTATTGGCAAGTTTAATTGTAACATCTATATCTTCTATCTCAGCAGGTGCAATATCATGCATAATTTCTTTGTATAAGGTATGAGGTATTGCACTAGCACTAGCACCCATATCACATAAGCCATGATAACAATGATCTCCTATTTTAACAGAAATAACAGGCATGCCTATAACAGGTCTTGGTTTATCTTTAGCACCAGGCTTAGCAATTCTAGCAGTTTCATTGCAGAAGTAAATAACATGCCCATCAATATTATCAGCCAAGAGAACTTTAACAATAGCAATATTAGGTTCAACTTTAAATTGCTCAGGGGGTGTATAAGTTCTAATATTACTTTTGTTGACAACAGTTGAAGCTTTAGCATGATCTTTTATCCTAACAGGAAAAGGCGGTTTCTCAACATAGGTAGTAGGAACAACAGGATCATTATAAGTGATAGTCTTTTCTTCAACTTTAATGGGTGCAATTACTTTTACTTCTATGGGAGGATTATATTTAAACCACTTACCCTTAGGGAGATCAGCGTGAGCAGCGAAAGATTCACAGAAAGAAGCTACTATCTCAGAGTCAAGTCCATATTTAGTGCTAAATTTACCAAAAGCATCGGTATCCATAAAAGATTTAACACAATCAAACTTAGGTGTTATACCTGACTCTTTACCTTCGCCGAGATCCCAATTTTGAGAGTTGCATTTAATTCTTTCCAATAAATTCCATTTGAATTCAATAGTCTTCATCATAAAGGAACTAGTACAAGAAGTATCGAGCATGGAGCGATTGTTGTCAGAAAGCCGAGCATAAAATTTTTGAATAATCATTTCTCTTGAGAGCTCATGATTGGGGCATGAATATAACATTGACTTAAGACTCCCCCAAGCTTGAGCGATGCTTTCTCCTTCGCGAGGCCAAAAATTATATATATAATTACAATCACGATGAACAAGATGCATATGATAAAACTTCTGATGAAATTCCAATTTCAATCGCTTATAGTCCCATGATCCCATATCATCACATAGCCTGTACGATGTCAATGCATCTCCTTCAAAGATAAAGGGAAGACCTTCTTCTTGATAACATCATCGAGCATACCTGCAAGCTTAAAGAATCCACAAACTTCATCCACATAGATTAGGTGTAAATCGGGATGCAATGTTCCATCTCCAGCAAAAGGATTAGCTAGCAGTTTCTCTATCATAGCCGAAGGAATTTCAAAGTAAACATTTTCATTTTCAGTAGGTTGAGGAGCAACTCTTTGCTCTACTGGTCGGGGTGAAGATGCCCCGAACAAGCCCCTCAGAGGATTACTTTCCATAGTAACAAGTGACAGTAAATTTCAGCACACTATATAAATTTTTCCTTACCAAATTCCACCTACCAAAGGCGCTTCACTACCCGGCAACGGCGCCAGAAAAGAGTCTCGATGACCCAAAAGTATAGGGGATATATCGTAGTCCTTTTGATAAGTAAGAGTGTCGAACCCAACGAGGAGCAGAAGGAAATGATAAGCGGTTTTCAGCAAGGTATTCTCTAAAAGCACTGGAATTATAGGTAACAGATAGTTTTGTGATAAGATAATTTGTAACGAGAAACAAGTAATAAAAGTAAATAAAGTGCAGCAAGATGGCCCAATCCTTTTTGTAGCAAAGGACAAGCCTAGACAAACTCTTATATAGAGAAAAGCGCCCCCGAGGACACATTGGAATTATCGTCAAGCTAGTTTTCATCACGTTCATATGATTCGTGTTCAGTACTTTGATAATTTGATATGTAGGTGGACCGGTGCTTGGGTGCTGTCCTTACTTGGACAAGCATCCCACTTATGATTAACTCCTATTGCAAGCGTCCACAACTACAAAAGAAGTATTAAGGTAAACCTAACCATAGCATGAAACATATGGATCCAAATCATCCCGTTACGAAGCAACGCATAAACTAGGGTATAAGCTTCTGTCACTCTAGCAACCCATCATCTACTTGTTACTTCCCAATGCCTTCCTCTAGGCCCAAATAATAGTGAAGTGTCATGTAGTCGACGTTCACATAACACAACTAGAGGAGAGACAACATACATCTCATCAAAATATCGAACGAATACCATATTCACATGACTACTAATAGCAAGACTTCTCCCATGTCCTCAGGAACAAACATAACTACTCACAAAGCATATTCATGTTCATAATCAGAGGAGTATTGATATTCATATAGGATCTGAACATATGATCTTCCACCAAATAAACCAACTAGCATCAACTACAAGGAGTAATCAACACTACTAGCAACCTACAGGTACCAATCTCAGACTTAGAGACAAGAATTGGATACAAGAGATGAAGTAGGGTTTGAGAGGAGATGGTGCTGGTGAAGATGTTGATGGAGATTGGCCCCCTCCCGATGAGAGGAGCGTTGGTGATGACGACGACGATGATTTCCCCCTCCAGGAGGGAAGTGTCCCCGGCAGAACAGCTCCGCCAGAGCCCTAGATTGCTTCTGCCTCGTGGCGGCGGAGTCTCGTCCCAAAAGCTTGCTTATGGTTTTTCCTCGGACGAAAGACTTCATATAGCAGAAGATGGGCACCGGAAGGCCAACATGGGGCCCACGAGACAGGGGGCGCGCCCAGGGGGTAGGGCGCGCCCCCACCCTCGTGGCCAGGGTGTGGGCCCCCTCTGGTATTTTCTTCGCTCAATATTTTTTATTATTTCCAAAAATAACTTCCGTGGAGTTTCAGGACTTTTGGAGTTGTGCAGAATACGTCTCTAATATTTGCTTCTTTTCTAGCCCAGAATTCCACCTGCCGGCATTCTCCCTCTTTTTGCAAACCTTGTAAAATAAGAGAGAATAGGCATAAGTATTGTGACATAATGTGTAATAACAGCCCATAATGCAATAAATATCGATATAAAAGCATGATGCAAAATGGAGGTATCACACCCTAGGGCGGTGGGCGCGCCCCCTACCTTGCGGGCCCCTCGTGACTTCACCGACCTACTTCTTCGTCCTATAAATTTACAAATATTCCAAAACCCTCAGAAGCATCCACGAAAACACTTTTCCACTGCCGCAACCTTCTGTTCGTGTGAGATCCCATCTTGGGGCCTTTTTTGGCATCCTACCGGAGGGGGATTCAATCACGAAGGGCATCTACATCAACTCTATTGCCCTTCCGGTGAAGCGTGACTAGTTTACCACATACCTACGGGTCCATAGCTAGTAACTAGATGACTTCTTTTCTCTCTTTGATTCTCAATACCATGTTCTCCTTGATGTTCTTGGAGATCTATCCAATGTAATCTTCTTTTGCGGTGTGTTTTTCAAGATCCAATGAATTGTGGATTTATGATCAACTTATCTATGAATATTATTTGAATCTTCTGTGAATTCTTGTATGCATGATTTGATATCCTTGTAGTTCTCTTCGAATTATCGGTTTGGTTTGGCCAACTAGATTGGTTTTTCTTGCAATGGGAGAAGTGCTTGGCTTTGGGTTCAATCTTGCGGTGTCCTCACCTAGTGACAAAGTAGGGGTAGCGAGGCACGTATTTTATTGTTGCCATCGAGGATAAAAAATATGGGGTTTACATCATATTGCTTGAGTTTATTCCTCTACATCATGTCATCTTACTTAATGCGTTACTCTATTCTTTATGAAGTTAATACTCTAGATGCAGGCAGGAGTCGGTCGATGTGTGGAGTAATAGTAGTAGATGCAGGCAGGAGTCGGTCTACTTGATACGGACATGATGCCTATATCATATAATCATTGCCTTGGATATCGTCATAACTCTGAGCTTTTCTATCAATTGCTCGACAGTAATTTGTTCACCCACCGTATTATTTGCCTTCATAAGAGAAGCCTCCAGTGAAACCTATGGCCCCTGGGTCTATTTCTATCATATTAGTTTCCGATCTACTATTTTGCAATCTTTTACTTTCAGATCTATAAATAAAAAACCCAAAAATATTTTATATTTTGTTTAGTTTTATTTATCTATGTCTACCAGATCTCACTTTTGCAAGTGACCGTGAAGGGATTGACAACCCCTTTATCGCGTTGGGTGCAAGTTTTTGATTGTTCATGCAGGTATTGGAGATTTGCGCGTTCTTCTCCTATTGGATTGATACCTTGGTTATTAACTGAGGGAAATAATTATCTCTACTTTGCTGCATCACCCTTTCCTCTTCAAGGGAAAAACCAATGGAAGATCAAGAAGTAGCAGGAAGAATTTCCGGCGCCGTTGCCGGGGAGATCTACGCCAAGTCAAGATCTACATCAAGCCTACCAAGTACCAATCTTAAACTCTCATCTCTTGCATTACATTATTCGCCATTCGCCTCTCGTTTTCCTCTCCCCCACTTCAAAAACGTTTTCAGAAAAACACAAAAAGATTTTCCTTTTTATTCGCCCTTCTTCCGTTTATCTTTTTCATTTATTTTCGGTTCATTCGTTTGCTAGACAGATTTGTTGCCATCATGTCTGAATCTGGGGAGGTTATCATTGAAAAAGATCATAGTAATAATGAGGAAAACCTAGATAATTTTGCTAATATTGATCCTCATGAAGAATCTACTGTCTTGCACACTAAAAAGCTTTGCATGGGTAGCAGCAATATTATTGGAAAAGGGGTTATTCAAGATTTATTTACTTGTGCCGGTGCGCTACCCATGTTAGGTGGATCTATTCCCCATAAAACTAATAGTCTCGTGGACGCTATAACTTTGCTTGTAATTGAACTTGAAAGACAATTTGTTCAAATGCATCCGTGCATACAAAGGATTTTTCTAGAGTACTCTAATATTGAGCATTCTTCTGTTAAACGCGCCGCTACCATATTTCTAGCTCATGAGTTTATATTCATTATGAAGGAAGCTAGTGAAATTTTTGCGCATTATAAAATAGATGGTAGTCGTCCTCCCATAGAGGGGATTCTCTTTAATCAAGAAGAAATAATGCGTTTACGATCTCTTGATCATGTTGCTTATAACGAAAATTTAAGAAAAAGGGTCCCTACCGATGTTTTAGTTGAGAGAATTTATGAACTTAATGATAATTTTTCTATACGAAATAACGGATTAGGTTTCTCTCTAGAAAATAAGCTCATGAATTTTTTCCAAAAGAACGCTTACAATGATGAGCTGACCATACAATACGAGGGGCCGAAGGAGGAGCCAATTCCTCTAGAACTTGATCTTAGGGATCCTTACCCTATTAAATTTAGCCCTTTCGATTACTTTTGCTTACCACAAAGAAAGCTTGCTGCTGAACCAAGGGAGTATGAGATGACCATATGTGATATGCCTTATTATTGTTATTATGGCAATATCTAGATCTATTTTTTTTGCCTAGCTAAGGGCGTTAAACAATAGCGCTTGGTGGGAGGCAGCCCAATTTTATTTTTGCTCTTGCTTTCTTTGGTTCTGTTTTCAATAAATTTTTCATCTAACCTCTGGTTAGATTTGTTTTTGAGTTTTAATTTAGTGTTTGTGCCAAGTAAGACCTTTGGGATGATTTGAAAGATAGTAGATTGGTTTTGCTGAAAAACAGAAACTTTTGCGTCCAGTATCAGAATTGTTTCTAGTTAGCGGAGCGCGATAAATTCTTGAATTTTTTTACACATTTCTGATCTACAAATTTCCCACGTTGTCCTAATTTTCAGAATTTTTAGAGATGCAGAAGTTTTACATCAATTCACATCTTTACAAACTGTTTTGTTTTTGACAGATTCTGTTTTCTTTGTGTTGTTTGCTTATTTTGATGCATCTATGGCTAGTATCGGGGGGTATGAACCATGGAAAAGTTGGAATACAATAGATATTACACCAATATAAAATAGGAATGAGTTCACAACAGTACCTACATGCAAGAATTGGATTTTGTTTTACTAACGGATCTAACAAGTTTTCTGTTGAGTTTGGTGTTGTGAAGTTTCCAATTTTTGAGTAAAGATTTGATGGACTATGGAATAAGGAGTGGCAAGAGCCTAAGCTTGGGGATGCCCAAGGCACCCCAAGGTAATATTTAAGGACAACCAAGAGCCTAAGCTTGGGGATGCCCCGGATGTCATCCCCTCTTTCGTCTTCATCTATCGGTAACTTTACTTGAGGCTATATTTTTATTCGCCACATGATATGTATTTTGCTTGGAGTGTCTTGTATGATATGAGTCTTTGCTTTTTAGTTTGCCACAATCATCCTTGCTATACACACCTTTTGAGAGGGACACACATGAATCATGATTTATTAGAATACTCTATGTGCTTTACTTATATCTTTTGAGCTAGGAAATTTTGCTCTAGTGCTTCACTTATATCTTTTTAGAGCACAGCGGTGGCTTTATTTTATAGAAATCATTGAACTCTCTTGCTTCACTTATATTATTTTGAGAGTATCTAAACAACATGGTAATTTGGATAGGTTATGAATTTAGTCCTAATATGATGGGCATCCAAGGGAGATATAATAAAATTTTAATATATAGAGCATTGAATACTATAAGAAGTTTGATTCCTTGTGATTGTTTTGAGATATGAAGATGGTGATATTAGAGTCATGTTAGTGAGTAATTGTGGATTGGTAGAAATACTTGTGTTAAAGTTTGTGATTCCCATAGCATGCACGTATGGTGAACCGTTATGTGATGAAGTCGGAGCATGATTTATTTATTGATTGTCATCCTTTGTGTGGAGGTCGGGATCGCGCGATGGTTAACTCCTACCAACCCTTCCCCTAGGAGCATGCGTCTAATAATTTGTTTCGATAGCTAATAAATTTTTGCAATAAGTATGTGAGTTCTTTATGACTAATGTTGAGTCCATGGATTATACGCACTCTGAGCCTTCCACCATTGCTAGCCACTCTAGTACCGTGCAACTTTCGCCGGTGCATCTAAACCCACCATTTACCCTTCCTCAAAACAACCACCATACCTACCTATTATGGAATTTCCATAGCCATTCCAAGATATATTTCCATGCAACTTCCACCATTCCGTCATTATGAGTTTTTACCTTGAGTTGTAAGTAAAGAAAAGTGTGATGATCATCATTATTAGAGCATTGTCCCATGTGAGGAAAGGGTGATGGAAGCTATGATTCCCTCACAAGTTGGGATGAATCTCCGGACTTTATGAAAAATAAAAGAGGCCAAAGAAGCTCAAATAAAATAAAAGAGGCCAAAGAAGCCCACCAAAAAATTACTGAGAGAAAAGAGAGAAGGGACAATGTTACTATCCTTTTCCACACTTGTGCTTCAAAGTAGCACCATGATCTTCATGATAGAGAGTCTTCTATGTTGTCACTTCCATATACTAGTGGGAATTTTTCCTTATATAACTTGGCTTGTATATTCCAATGATGGGCTTTCTCAAATTTCCCAAGGTATTCGTGAGCAAGTGAGTTGGATGGACACCCACTTAGTTTCTTTGTGAGTTTTCATAAACTTATAGCTCTAGTGCATTCGTTGCATGGAAATCCCTACTCACTCACATTGATATTTATTGATGGGCATCTCCATATCCCGTTGATATGCCTAGTTTATGTGAGACCACCTTCTTTTTGTCTTCTCCACAACCACCATATTCTACCACCTATATGCTATATCCATGGCTCACGCTCCTGTATTGCATGAAAGTTGAAAAAGTTTGAGAATACTAAAGTGTGAAACAATTGCTTGACTAATACCGGGGTTGTGCATGATTTAATACTTTGTGTGATGAAGATGGAGCATAGCCAGATTATATGATTTTGTAGGGATAACTTTCTTTGGCCATGTTATTTTGAGAAGACATGATTGCTTTATTAGTATGCTTGACGTATTATTGTTTTTATGTCAATAAGCTTTTGTTTTGAATCTTGTGGATCTGAACATTCGTGCCACAATAAAGAAAATTACATGGATAAATATGTTAGGTAGCATTCCACATCAAAAATTCTGTTTTTATCATTTACCTACTCGAGGACGAGCAGGAATTAAGCTCAGGGATGCTTGATACGTCTCCAACGTATCTATAATTTTTGATTGTTCCATGCTATTATATTATCTGTTTGGATGTTTTATATGCTTTAATATGCTATTTTATATTATTTTTGGGACTAACCTATTAACCTAGGGCCCAGTGCCAGTTTCTGTTTTTTCCTTGTTTTGAGTTTCGCAGAAAAGGAATATCAAACAGAGTTTAAACGGAATGAAACTTTACGATGATTTTTCTTGGACCAGAAGACATCCAAGGGACTTGGAGTGCAAGTCAGAAGAGCCACGAGGCGGCGGCAAGGGTGGAGGGCGAGCCCTAGGGGGGTGGGCGCGCCCCCCTAACTTGTGGGCCCCTCGTGAATCCACCAACCTACTTCTTCATCCTATAAATTCACAAATATTCCGAAACCTTCAGAAGCATCAACGAAAACACTTTTCCACCTCCACAACCTTCTGTTCCCATGAGATCCCATCTTTGGGCCTTTTCCGGCATCCTGTTGGAGGGGGATTTGATCACGGAGGGCATCTACATCAACTCTATTGCCCTACCGATGAAGCGTGAGTAGTTTACCATAGACCTACGGGTCCATAGCTAGTAGCTAGATGACTTCTTATCTCTATTTGATTCTCAATACCATGTTCTCCTCGATGTTCTTGGAGATCTATCTGATGTAATCTTCTTTTGTGGTGTGTTTGTCGATATCCGATGAATTGTGGATTTATGATCAGCTTATCTATGCATATTATTTGAATCTTCTCTGAATTCTTATATGCATGATTTGATATCCTTGTAATTCTCTTCGAATTATTGGTTTGGTTTGGCCAACTAGATTGGTTTTTCTTGCAATGAGAGAAGTGCTTGGTGATACGTCTCCAACGTATCTATAATTTTTGATTGCTCCATGCTATATTATCTACTGTTTTGGACCATACTGGGCTTTATTTTCCACTTTTATATTACTTTTGGGACTAACCTATTAACCGGAGGCCCAACCCAGAATTGCTGTTTTTTGCCTATTTCAGTGTTTTGAAGAATCGGAATATCAAACGGAGTTCAAACGGAATGAAATCTTCGGGAACGTGATTTTCTCAACAAATATGATCCAGGAGACTTGGACCCTCCATCAAGAAAGGAGGGAGGTGGTCACGAGGGTGGAGGGCGCCCCCCTAGGGCGCGCCCCCTGCCTCGTGGGCCCCCCTTTGCTCCATCAACGTACTCCTTCCTCCTATATATACCTACATACCCCCAAACAATCAGATACGGAGCCAAAAACCTAATTCCACCGCCGCAACCTTCTGTACCCACGAGATCCCATCTTGGGGCCTGTTCCGGAGCTCCGCCGGAAGAGGAATCCACCATGAAGGGCTTCTACATCATCACCATAGCCCCTCCGATGAAGTGTGAGTAGTTTACCTCAGACCTTCGGGTCCATAGTTAGTAGCTAGATGGCTTCTTCTCTCTTTTTGGATCTCAATACAATGTTCTCCCCCTCTCTCGTGGAGATCTATTCGATGTAATCTTCTTTTTGCGATGTGTTTGTTGAGACCGATGAATTGTGGGTTATGGTCAAGTCTATCTATGAACAATATTTGAATCTTCTCTGAATTCTTTTATGTATGATTGGTTATCTTTGCAAGTCTCTTCGAATTATCAGTTTGGTTTGGCCTACTAGATTGGTTTTTCTTGCAATGGGAGAAGTGCTTAGCTTTGGGTTCAATCTTGCGGTGTCCTTTCCCAATGACAGTAGGGGCAGCAAGGCACGTATTGTATTGTTGCCATCGAGGATAACAAGATGGGGTATTTATCATATTGCATGAATTTATTCCTCTACATCATGTCATCTTGCTTAAGGCGTTACTCTGTTTTCTTGAACTTAATACTCTAGATGCATGCTGGATAGCGGTAGATGAGTGGAGTAATAGTAGTAGATGCAGGTAGGAGTCGGTCTACTTGTCTCGGACGTGATGCATATATACATGATCATACCTAGATATTCTCACAACTATGCTCAATTCTGTCAATTGCTCAACAGTAATTTGTTCACCCACCGTAGAATACTTATGCTCTTGAGAGAAGCCACTAGTGAAATCTATGGCCCCGGGTCTATTCTCATCATATCAATCTCCATCACTTTATTATTGTTTTGCTTTTTTACTTTGCCTTTTATTTTACTTTGCATCTTTATATCAAAAATACCAAAAATATTATCTATCATCTCAATCATATCTCACTCTCGTAAGTGACCGTGAAGGGATTGACAACCCCTAATCGCGTTGGTTGCATTGAGCTATTTGTTTTGTGTAGGTACGAGGGACTCGCGCGTAGCCTCCTACTGGATTGATACCTTGGTTCTCAAAAACTGAGGGAAATACTTACTCTACTCTGCTGCATCACCCTTTCCTCTTCAAGGAAATCCAACGCAGTGCTCAAGAGGTAGCACTTGGCTTTGGGTTCAATCTTGCGGTGTCCTCAGCCAGTGACAAAGTAGGGGTAGCGAGGCACGTATTGTATTGTTGCCATCGAGTCTAAAAAGATGGGGTTTACATCATATTGCTTGAGTTTATTCCTCTATATCATGTCATCTTACTTAATGCGTTACTCTGTTCTTTATGAACTTAATACTCTAGATGCAGGCAGGAGTATGTCAATGTGTGGAGTAATAGTAGTAGATGAAGGCAGGAGTCGGTCTACTTGATACGGACGTGATGCCTATATTACATAATCATTGCCTTGGATATCGTCATAATTTTTTTGCTTTTCTATCAGTCCGTGATAGTAATTATTTCACCCACCGTATTATTTGCCTTCATGGGAGAAGCCTCTAGTGAAACCTATGGCCCCCGGGTCTATTTTCCATCATATTAGTTTCCTATCTACTATTTTGCAATCTTTTGCTTTTAGATCTCACTTTTTCAAGTGACTGTGAAGGGATTGACAACCCATTTATCGCGTTGGGTGCAAGTGTTTGATTGTTTTTGCAGGTATTGGTGATTTGCGCGTTCTTCTCCCACTGGATTGATACCTTGGTTCTTAACCGAGGAAAATACTTATCTCTACTTTTCTGCATCACCCTTTGCTCTTCAAGGGAAAAACCAACGCAAGCTCAAGAAGTAGCAGGCAATTGCCAAACATGGCAAGGAATTTGTCCCCTCAATTGATTTTGTGCAAGAGAGACTACCACTACTCCCTCAATCCCGGTACATAAGGCATCAAAGCTGGTGTTGAACTCATGCAGCGTGCGCTCCCTGATATTTTGTATTTACAAGGATTGGCTCATGTTATGATTAATGGAGCGCACGCTACCTGTGGAAAATAATTGGCCTGACATTATTTCCACTCTTTCTTACATATTTGCCGCAGGCCACAAACTGCTATGCTATTTTACTTTAATGCCTACTATGTTCCCAGCAAACACACCTCTAAGGTTAGTCTCCTGGTTCTATTACTTCTCACATGAGCAACTAATGATTGATTCTCTTTGATCCACGTCATAAAATAGATGGTTACTACTACCTAGCTGCCACTCTTTAATTGCCATATTTTTATGAGATAATAGAATTTGATGCATGCAGTATACACTTTCAAATTTCAAAAGGATGAAATAATCTAATTACTTCATGTTTTGGTCTGATAATTTATCTTTCAGTCAGTGCAATCTATCGCTGTTACTTCATGCCCTTTTTTCTGCGTGGAACAAGAGATTCAAAGTCCTTTATATATAGATTCGATATTGTTGCTGCTCTCCTATGCTATATTTATTCTTTAGCACCTACTATGATCCTATAATCTTTTTTATGACTAATAATAATAGTTGTGGATGCTTGCGAGAGGGGGTAATCGCAAGTGGGTTGCTTGTTCAAGTAAGAACAACACCCTAGCACCGGTCCACCAACATATGAAATTATCAAAGTTGTGAATGCGAATCAACTAAACATAATGAACGTGACTAGACAAGACTTCCCATGTGTCCTTAAGAGTGATTTGCTTTGCTCATTACAAGAACTTTCGGCTTGTATTTTGATATAAGAAGAATTGTCCCACCTTGCTGCACTCTTGTTACTATTGTTACTTGTTACTTATTACAAATTATATTTCTACAAAACTATCTGTTATTACTACTTACGACACTTGCAGAAAATACCTTTCTAAAAACCACTTATCATTTCCTTCTGCTTCTCATTGGGTTCGACGCTCTTACTTATCGAAAGGACTATTATTGATCCCCTATACTAGTAGGCCATCACCAGCATGGTCCTAACAGGCCATGCCATAGCAAAGTATAGTTCAAAAAAACTCAGAAAACATTAATGTCGTGCTAAAATAGTTCAACGCCAACACTAAGGGTATATCATGTCCTACCAAATTTGCCAACCCTGCCACTATTTGGAAAAAAAAATAGTGGTGGTGCTTGTTGGATATTGCGCACCACAAACAAAAGTTGTGGCTAGCCATTTCTGTACTAGTGTATTTTCATACAAAGGTTTACATACATGCTTTCTACTACCTTTTGTGAGTTTATAATTGAAGGAAATATGCCCTAGAGGCAATAATAAAGTTATTATTTATTTCCTTATTTCATGATAAATGTTTATTATTCATGCTAGAATTGTATTAACCGGAAACATAATACATGTGTGAATACATAGACAAACATAGTGTCACTAGTATGCCTCTACTTGACTAGCTCGTTAATCAAAGATGCTTATGTTTCCTAACCATAGACATGAGTTGTAATTTGATTAACGGGATCACATCATTAGGACAATGATGTGATTGACTTGACCCATTCCGTTAGCTTAGCACTTGATCGTTTAGTATTCTGCTATTGCTTTCTTCATGACTTATACATGTTCCGATAACTATGAGATTATGCAACTCCCGTTTACCGGAGGAACACTTTGTGTTCTACCAAACGTCACAACATAACTGGGTGATTATAAAGGTGCTCTACAGGTGTCTCCAAAGGTACTTGTTGGGTTGGCGTATTTCGAGATTAGGATTTGTCACTCTGATTGTCGGAGAGGTATCTCTGGGCCCTCTCGGTAATGCACATCACCATAAGCCTTGCAAGCAATGTGACTAATGAGTTAGTTGCGAGATGATGTATTACGGAACGAGTAAAGAGACTTGCCAGTAACGAGATTGAACTAGGTATTGAGATACCGACGATCGAATCTCGGGCAAGTAACATACCGATGACAAAGGGAACAACGTATGTTGTTATGCGGTTTGACCGATAAAGATCTTCGTAGAATATGTGGGAGCCAATATGAGCATCCAGGTTCCGCTATTGGTTATTGGCCGGAGACGTGTCTCGGTCATGTCTACATAGTTCTCAAACCCGTAGGGTCCGCACGCTTAAAGTTTCAGTGACGATTGTATTATGAGTTTATGTGATTTGATGTACCGAAGGTAGTTCGGAGTCCCGAATGAGATTGGGGACATGACGAGGAGTCTCGAAATAGTCGAGACGTAAGGATCAATATATTGGACAACTATATTCGGACATCGGAAAGGTTCCAAATGATTCGGATATTTTTGGAGTACCGGGGAGTTACGGGAATTCACCGGGAGAAGTATTGGGCCTTATTGGGCCATACGGGAAAGAGGAGAGAGGCCAAAAGGAAGGAGGTGCGCGCCCCCCCTCTGGTCCGAATTGGACAAGGGGTGCAGCCCCCTTTTTCCTTCTCCCTCTCCCCCTCTTTCCTTCTCTCCTACTCCGGAAAGGAAAGGGGAATCCTACTAGGACTTGGGAGTCCTAGTAGGACTCCCCACACTTGGCGCACCTCCTCTAGGGCCGGCCTTTCCCTCCCTCCTTTATATACGGGGGCAGGGGGGCACCTCTAGACACACAAGTTGATCTGTAGATCTCTCCCAGCCGTGTGCGATGCCCCCTCCACCATAATCCACCTCGATCATATCGTAGCGGTGCTTCGGCGAAGCCCTGCATCGGTAGCATCATCATCACCGTCATCACGCCGTCGTGTTGACGGAACTCTCCCTCGAAGCTCTGCTGGATCAGAGTTCGTGGGACGTCATCGAGCCGAACGTGTGCTGAACTCGGAGGTGCCGTGCGTTCGGTACTTGGATCGGTCGGATCGTGAAGACGTGCGACTACATCAACCGCATTGTGCTAACACTTCTGCTTTCGGTCTACGAGGGTACGTGGACAACACTCTCCCCTCTCGTTGCTATGCATCACCATGATCCTGTGTGTGCGTAGGAAAATTTTAAAATTACTACATTCTCCAACAGTGGCATCCAAGCCTGGTTTTATGCGTAGATGTTATATGCATGAGTAGAAGACAAGTGAGTTGTGGGCGATACAAGTCATATTGCTTACCAGCATGTCATACTTTGGTTCGGCGGTATTGTTGGATGAAGCGGCCCGGACCGACATTACGCGTACGCTTACGCGACACTGGTTCTACCGACGTGCTTTGCACACAGGTGGCTGGCGGGTGTCAGTTTCTGCAACTTAAGTTGAACCGAGTGTGGCTACGCCCGGTCCTTGAAAAGGTTAAAACAACACTAACTTGACGAACTATCGTTGTGGTTTTGATGCGTAGGTAAGAACGGTTCTTGCTCAGCCCGTAGCAGCCACGTAAAACTTGCAACAACAAAGTAGAGGACGTCTAACTTGTTTTTGCAAGGCATGTTGTGATGTGATATGGTCAAGGCATGATGCTAAATTTTATTGTATGAGATGATCATATTTTGTAACCGAGTTATCGGCAACTGGCAGGAGCCATATGGTTGTCGCTTTATTGTATGCAATGCAATCGTCCTGTAATGCTTTACTTCATTACTAAGCGGTAGCGATAGTCGTAGAAGCATAAGTTGGCTAGACGACAACGATGCTACGATGGAGATCAAGGTGTCGCGCCGGTGACGATGGTGATCATGACGGTGTTTCGGAGATGGAGATCACAAGCACAAGATGATGATGGCCATATCATATCACTTATATTGAGTGCATGTGATGTTTATCTTTTATGCATCTTATCTTGCTTTGATTGACAGTAGCATTATAAGATGATCTCTCACTAAATTTCAAGATAAAAGTGTTCTCCCTGAGTATGCACCGTTGCGAAAGTTCTTCGTGTTGAGACACCATGTGATGATCGGGTGTCATAGTGTAACATCCCAAAATTCTAAATTTTGGAATGCTACGTTAAATAAATATTTATGATTGTTTGTCTGAATGTTGTGTAACTGATTGTGTGAAATTGAGTGGCATTTGGAAATTTCAGAGGCATTTGAATTTTATTTGAATTTGGATTCAACTTGGCATTCGAAATTTATTTCATATACCCCTGAGAAATACTTGTTTAAAAGTATGAGAGGAGCTAACATGACACTCCAAAAAGTCAGGAGAAATTAATGCCAAAAGTTTTTGAATTCAAATTGGAGTTTATTTGGAATTTATAAAAAAAATGTTTTTCCTTAAGTTTGCATTTTGCCTCTGAAAAAATGTACACGTGTAGGATTTATCTTTCAGAGTTTTTAGATATATATATATGTCGTATATAAAAATACTATAGTTTTCTCTATATTTAGTTTTCTCTCTCTGTGATTTTCAAAAAAAAGGAAAAGAAACCCTCGAGCTGGCCAGGCCAACCGGCCCAGCTAGCCACCCAATGCGGCCCAGTCAGCCACCCGACGCGGCCAAGCAGCGAGCCGAGCCACAGCCCAGCCGCAAGCATGCCCGAGCCGTCTCCGCTTCGGTCGCCCGACCGAACCCTCCTCTCCCTCTCTTACTGACGGCGGGGCCCGCCCTCATCTCTTACCCCTCGCCCATGCCATGCCACACCAGAGCGCGACCACCGCCTCCCGAGACCGCGATCTTCTCGGGATCGCGATCCCGCGCCGCCCCCTCCTCCAAGACCTTGCCCTATATAAACCCCTCGGCCTCCTCTCTCGATCCCCCTAAAACCCTAACCCCTAAACCCACCACCACCCACGCCCTCGACGAATGCATCTCGCCGCCGTCGCCTCGGTTCGCCGCCACTCCCGACGCCGGTGAGCACTCTCTGCCCTCCCAGCATCATCACCCGAACCGCCACCTCCTCCCGCACCTCTTTGACATCCTCTCTCCGCCCAGGGATCGCCGGAGTCGCCGCCTTGAGCATCACCGCCCGTCGCCGGAGTTGCAGAGCACCAGGAGCCCCGCCGAGCTCGTTCCACTCGTCTCCGTCATCCCCGACCGCAGCAACCGCCACCCTCGACCTCGCCTCACTCCGCCGCATCTCCCCGACGTCACCACCGTCTCCCCGGACCACCGGAGCCGCTGCGCCGTCGCCGCCCGAGCCGCCGTCGTCCTTCGTCGCCGTCGAGTCGCTGTAAGCCGCCGGAACCCCCACCACCGTTGGATCGCGCATGAACGGCCTAGATTAGATCACACGAAGGGATAGGTTTATTTGTTTACGTTTGTTTTAGTTCTGTCTTTTTTTGCTTCAGTTACGGTTTGTTTTTATTGATCGAACCGGTCGGTTATTCTGTTTAGCCGCGGGCGCATTTTAGTTAGTGTTCGCCTGAGCGTTAGATAGGCCCAGTAGCGCTTGTTTTTTGTTATTTTTTTAGTTTCTATTTTTAAAATAGAATAGTTCTGTTCTTGTAAAGTCTATATCTTTTAGGTTGTTTAATATTTTTAGTTGATTCTTTTTTTGTTAGTTTACAAATTTCTTGTAGTTTCTGTAGAAAAATAGATTCGGTCATGTTTTAGTTTTTAAAAATTGTTTTATATTAGTTTTAGTTAGATTAGTATTTCTGCTATAAAGTGAGTTAGGATTATTTTATTTTAGTGATTCTTTTTGTCACTGCTTTGTTTTGACCTTGACTAGCAGTAGGATTAACTTGGGTACTTATAGTTTTTATTTAAAATGGTTTTACTCGAAAACAAGCTTTTCTAGTTTCGTTAGCTTGCTGATGTTTTTGCTGTTTTAATTATGTTTAAAAACAATTCACCTCTATTATATTTTAGTTCAGATTTGTTTCTGTAGTATTAGAGGGTGAAATTTTATTTATAGAAAAAATGTTTTTTTTTCTTTTCTTACTAGTTTTGTTTTAAGCATAATTAGAGTTTTAATTTAGCTTTTTATGTGTTTCCTTTTGCTAGTAAAACTTTATGAAAAATACTTTATGTTAACTTAGTTGTTTTAAATTTTATTTTTTTCTGTTAAAATTATTAGTTTAGTATTTTCTTTGTTAAGTTTTGCTTATGACAAAACTATTTTGTGTTATGTCTTAGAGTTTCTTTAGTAGTTTTGTTGTAGTTTTTCCTTTGTTCTTATTTGGTGTCCCTTCTTATTTTGCAATTTATGTGTTGGTTTTATTATGAGTGTTAGAATTTGTTGCTAGTATGTTTGCTTATATGAATGCTATGTTTGACTACATAGATTTTCAACGGAGTGACGAATAGTTGTACCAAGTCTTTATTTGAGTGCAATTATCTTCATCAAGTAATACCAGGCAAGTTCACTTTGACCATGTTATCCATACTTATGTTTTTATTGCATCTAGTTTCACCATTCATAATCCCTCCAGTAGTGCTATTGAATCTTGTAGTTGAGTAGAATGCATGAGGTAGGAACCCATCTCCCTGTTACCAAGCCCGGGATGTTATATAGTTTTAATGCTACGCTATAGTAGATGGGATTGGTATGAGTGCTCGGGAGTGGTGTGAGAATGAAGGAATCTACGTCAATGGCGACAAGTTCATGATGGCATCGGCAAGGACTGCATCTTCAGGACAAGACCTCAAGATTTCGAGACTCGAGACAAGAATTCAATACACAGTACTGGGTGAAGGATGGTTGACGGGCACCCTGGAGAAACCAGCGGATGGCCGGGATGCATGGAGAAGCGGCATGACATCTTGCGGAAAGCTTCACCCAGACTCAAAGAGACGGAAGAATACTTCATGCCCGGAAGCTTACCAGTGTAACCGCAAGTCACTATGGGCTCTGGCTTGGTTGACGTTAGTTGTGACTCAGGCTGGGACGTTGCTAGCAGATGTAGAACTACGGTAGGATTGGATGAGCACCGGACAGTGGTCAGAGGGACTCTTCAGAAGACCATGTTTCGATCATCTTGTTCTCAAACACCCTGAAGTGCGAGAACGTAAAAAGAGGGATCGAATCTTGCGGGTAAAGTGTATAAACCTTTGCAGAGGGTTAAAACCTAATCGATTAGCCGTGTCCCCGGTTATGGACAACTTGAGCCTCTGGACTTGGATCTATCTCGGAACTCTCAACACCGGACTGATAACATAATTGTGGGCAACTTATGATGATTTGGGCTATGAGACATCGGTTGGCGGAACCATGTCATGATAGAAAACTCTGTAGTACAGGCTCCTGTTGTTCCTTTGTTGTAGGGAAAATGAAATTCAGCTTTTAAGCAAACAAAACTTAGACCCAGAGCTACAAAGGCATATTGCATATAGTATAGTTTATTATCTGTTTTTCTTACAGTGATCTTGCTGGTACATTCAATGTACTGACCAACACGGCTGCAATGTTTCATGTTGCAGATATTGTTCTTCCGACGAGTAAGAGTACGATACAGGGTTACGGTCTACACTCAACTTGCCGATGGCGTTGATGGGACTCCACACCCGATTGTTTGTTTCTTCTGAGACTTACAAGGTATATATCAGTTTTATGTTATTTATACATGTGATTGCACTTTGATATATACATTGATGTACTGTGTGTGCCAGCATACTGATCCAGGGATGGCACAGATACACAGAGACTTGACCGTCTGAGGTCGGGTCGCTACAGATATGGTATCAGAGCAAATGTTGACTATAGGACGTGACCCTAGAAATCGGAAAGCCCCTAGGATAGGAAATCTCTAAAACTTCTTTTTAAAGTAGTCCATTACTTCTCATCTTTTCTGATTTTATCAAATATCCCCTCTTATCTCAAACAGTTAGAATATACCCCTTTCCCTTTTGACCACACGGAGGATCAACTGCAGCCGCTCCAAGAAGTACAAGATATCAGACAACTGATGGTCATTTCAGTCTAAAGAGGATTTCTCCATGCGTTGGAAGAAGTGCAGCTGCAACAACAGAAGACTCTGAAGCTTTGGAAAACTCCGAAGATTTATTTGACCTTTAGAAGACAAAACCCCTGTTATATACTTACGTTAGATGCGACGATTTGTGAGTTGTCATTTGTTTGATGTTTTTCTGACCGCCACAAAATAAAACATGTTTTCTTCAAAACTATTGTTTGTATTGTGTGTATCTCTCCCTTTTCTTCTCTCCTATATCATCCCAAAACCCTTGGACCCAATAGATGATAAAGGAAGACGGTCTGCTATTCTATGGACCGATGACTCAGTTGGAGACAGAGCTTTGGATTCAAAACATGGAGGATCACCTCAGGAAAAATTTGATTGCAAGGAAGTATGAGGTTCAATATGCTCTTCAATATTTTACCGAGAGTGCTGGAACCTGGTGGAAAATGCATCAAGCCATACAAGGATGCAACAGAGCAAAAACTTGGGAAGAATTCAAGAAGACTCTGTTGAGATCCCGTCTTATTCGGAAGCACTATGATAACCCGAAGAAGAAACATTGTGCCTGCAAGATTTGCGGGGAAATAGGGCACACCAATGAAGAACACAAGGATGGATGCCCTCATTGTGAAGGAAATCACGCAGCTGAAGAATGCCTGATTGGGCAGGTTACTTGTTTCCTGTGTGAAGGAGCTACTCATTTCCCGGCTCAGTGCCAAATTTACCCCAAGGTACAAGAAATTACCAAGCAGCTGAAGGAAGCCATGAAAGAAGCCCTCAGGGAAAGTTTAGAAGAATCTGTAATGCAGGAAGATGTTGAAGACCCTGATGGAGAAAGCCTCAACATATTTTACTCCAATGCTTGTTATTCATGTGGAGAAGAAGGACATTTTTCACAGTATTGCACCAAGGAAATAAAAGAGTATCTGGGATACTTCCTGACGGAAGAAGTGGAGTTTGATCCACAGGGAATAGAACGTTTGATCAGAATGAAGAAAACCAGGAAGAGAAAACAAAGACACCCTCAGGACAACCCAATTTCTACAAAGAGGGACAAGAGTCATATTACCTGTTTTGAATGTAAGGACGTCGGGCATTATGCCAATGATTGTCTCGAAAGGAAGCAAGGAACTCAAGGAGCAGGCACCATCACCAAGAAGCCTCGAGACATGCCGGAAGTTATTTGTTTTCGTTGCAAGGAAGCCGGACATTTTGCTAGGGAATGTTCAGATCAGAAGAAAGCTGGAGCTGGGTAGTTGAGATTTTGATATGGATAATAAGAGTGCTAGAAAGCAATTTTTTTCATGAGTACAATGAGTTGACTTATGTAATTGAAGCTTAGAGATTGTAAAGAATTCATGAATCATGAAATCAATAAAGTTAGTGTGTTATGATTTCATATGTTGTATTATGTGAGTTTTTACTCTATGAACAAAGAATTTGTACCAGTTTCGAGGATATGAGAAATATGGTCTATGGATGGATTTGTGAATTTCATTTAAGGGTGGTAGTACCCTCTGAAGAACACTAGACCAATGGATAGGAAAATATATTCCCCAGACTGGAGTTCGGACAAAAAAAAGTTGGAGTCTTGCTTTTGATATGATGGTTATGAAGAAACAGAGTACTATTGGATTTAAAGGAGGTGTAATATGGAACAAGAGTTACTCCAAGGATGAGTTAAAGTGGTACAAGTGTTGAAGTGGGCCATAACCCACAAGCCCAGGAATTAATAAGGATCAAGTACCCACTGGAAGAAGAAATTTTGGGAATAAATTGAGATTTGAACAGTAGACGTTCCTTAGGAGGACACGAAAACCTGATAGTGGTGAAGTAACGATAGTTGTTTTGTTCAGCTTGCAAAATCAATGGAATTTTCTGAACTAAGTTCGTCGACATGAGAAATTCTGCAATGCTTGTGAGAATTCCCGAGTGTTAGAAATGCGAGATTCACCAAACCTTATACAGAGTAATGATTTGGGTGCGGAATGGATTGATCACCATACCGACTTACTCTGGTCATTCGCTCTTGCTATTTGGATGGTAAATCTAAGTGACTTACCCATAGTAGAGAGACGACGATGTCAAAACCTTGTTGAAACCATAGAATGGTAGAACGATGGACCCCTGTATACGCAACTGTTGCCAATCGTAGGATATATGGTGAGACTCAACCCAAACCATTTTTCCTGCAGAAGAAACCTGTAATGGTTGACCACCATGAGATCTCGATAGTTATTTAGTATTGGCGACATAATTGTTTGCTAAGAAGACCCAGTATCGGAAGAACCTCACCAGGAGAAAAGGACACGAGTTTGAGGAAAAGGTTATGCCCTACTAGAAGAGCCCCAGTGTAGGAGTTATCCCGGAGAATATAAGAAGACCGACACCAACAACCCAAAGGAATGGAGTACACGAGTTTTGTTGGGACCGTAAGCATGCTTCTAAGTGTTGTAGCACCCCAGACCTCTCCGGTTGATGGATTAGCTAGAAGACCCCCAAACCCAAACCTTTTCTTGCTAGCCTCTTCGAATCTCGAGGACGAGATTCATTTTAAGTGTGGTACGTTTGTAACACCCCAAAATTCTAAATTTTGGAATGCTATGTTAAAATTATTAGTTTAGTATTTTCTTTGTTAAGTTTTGCTTAGGACAAAACTGTTTTGTGTTATGTCTTAGAGTTTCTTTAGTAGTTTTGTTGTAGTTTTTCCTTTGTTCTTATTTGGTGTCCCTTGTTATTTTGCAATTTATTTGTTGGTTTTATTTGGTGTCCCTTGTTATTTTGCAATTTATTTGTTTGTTATATACTTACGTTAGATGCGACGATTTGTGAGTTGTCATTTGTTTGATGTTTTTCTGACCGCCACAAAATAAAACATGTTTTCTTCAAAACTATTGTTTGTATTGTGTGTATCTCTCCCTTTTCTTCTCTCCTATCTCATCCCAAAACCCTTGGACCCAATAGATGATAAAGGAAGACGGTCTGCTGTTCTATGGACCGATGACTCAGTTGGAGACAGAGCTTTGGATTCAAAACATGGAGGATCACCTCGGGAAAAATTTGATTGCAAGGAAGTATGAGGTTCAATATGCTCTTCAATATTTTACCGAGAGTGCTGGAACCTGGTGGAAAATGCATCAAGCCATACAAGGATGCAACAGAGCAAAAACTTTGGAAGAATTCAAGAAGGCTCTGTTGAGATCCCGTCTTATTCGGAAGTAACGATAGATGTTTTGTTCAGCTTGCAGAATCAATGGAATTATCCGAACTAAGTTCGTCGACAAGAGAAATTCTGCAATGCTTGTGAGAATTCCCGAGTGTTAGAAATGCGAGATTCGCCAAACCTTATACAGAGTAATGATTTGGGTGCGGAATGGATTGATCACCATACCGACTTACTCTGGTCATTCGCTCTTGCTATTTGGATGGTAAATCTGAGTGACTTACCCATAGTAGAGAGATGACGATGTCAAAACCTTGTTGAAACCATAGAATGGTAGAACGATGGACCCCTGTATACGCAACTGTTGCCAATCGTAGGATATACGGTGAGACTCAACCCAAACCATTTTTCCTGCAGAAGAAACCTGTAATGGTTGACCACCATGAGATCTCGATAGTTATTTAGTATTGGCGACATAATTGTCTGCTAAGAAGACCCAGTATCGGAAGAACCTCACCAGGAGGAAAGGACACGAGTTTGAGGAAAAGGTTATGCCCTACTAGAAGAGCCCCAGTGTAGGAGTTATCCCGGAGAATATAAGAAGACCGACACCAACAACCCAAAGGAATGGAGTACACGAGTTTTGTTGGGACCGTAAGCATGCTTCTAAGTGTTGTAGCACCCCAGACCTCTCCGGTTGACGGATTAGCTAGAAGACCCCCAAACCCAAACCTTTTCTTGCTAGCCTCTTTGAATCTCGAGGACGAGATTCATTTTAAGTGTGGTACGTTTGTAACATTCCAAAATTCTAAATTTTGGAATGCTATGTTAAAATTATTAGTTTAGTATTTTCTTTGTTAAGTTTTGCTTAGGACAAAACTGTTTTGTGTTATGTCTTAGAGTTTCTTTAGTAGTTTTGTTGTAGTTTTTCCTTTGTTCTTATTTGGTGTCCCTTGTTATTTTGCAATTTATTTGTTGGTTTTATTTGGTGTCCCTTGTTATTTTGCAATTTATTTGTTTGTTATATACTTACGTTAGATGCGACGATTTGTGAGTTGTCATTTGTTTGATGTTTTTCTGACCGCCACAAAATAAAACATGTTTTCTTCAAAACTATTGTTTGTATTGTGTGTATCTCTCCCTTTTCTTCTCTCCTATCTCATCCCAAAACCCTAGGATCCAATAGATGATAACGGAAGACGGTCTGCTGTTCTATGGACCGATGACTCAGTTGGAGACAGAGCTTTGGATTCAAAACATGGAGGATCACCTCGGGAAAAATTTGATTGCAAGGAAGTATGAGGTTCAATATGCTCTTCAATATTTTACCGAGAGTGCTGGAACCTGGTGGAAAATGCATCAAGCCATACAAGGATGCAACAGAGCAAAAACTTTGGAAGAATTCAAGAAGACTCTGTTGAGATCCCGTCTTATTCGGAAGTAACGATAGATGTTTTGTTCAGCTTGCAGAATCAATGGAATTATCCGAACTAAGTTCGTCGACAAGAGAAATTATGCAATGCTTGTGAGAATTCCCGAGTGTTAGAAATGCGAGATTCGCTAAACCTTATACAGAGTAATGATTTGGGTGCGGAATGGATTGATCACCATACCGACTTACTCTGGTCATTCGCTCTTGCTATTTGGAATGGTATATCTGAGTGACTTACCCATAGTAGAGAGACGACGATGTCAAAACCTTGTTGAAACCATAGAATGGTAGAACGATGGACCCCTGTATAGGCAACTGTTGCCAATCGTAGATATATGGTGAGACTCAACCCAAATCATTTTTCCCGAAGAACAAACCTGTAATGGTTGACCACCATGAGATCTCGATAGTTGATTAGTATTGGCGACAGAATTGTCTGCTAAGAAGACCCAGTATCGGAAGAACCTCACCAGGAGGAAAGGACACGAGTTTGAGGAAAAGGTTATGCCCTACTAGAAGAGCCCCAGTGTAGGAGTTATCCCGGAGAATATAAGAAGACCGACACCAACAACCCAAAGGAATGGAGTACATGAGTTTTGTTGGGACCGTAAGCATGCTTCTAAGTGTGGTAGCACCCCAGACCTCTCCGGTTGATGGATTAGCTAGAAGACCCCCAAACCCTAACCTTTTCTTGCTAGCCTCTTCGAATCTCGAGGACGAGATTCATTTTAAGTGTGGTAGGTTTGTAACATCCCAAAATTCTAAATTTCGGAATGCTATGTTAAATAAATATTTATTATTGTTTGTTTGAATGTTGTGTGACTGATTGTGTGAAATTGAGTGGCATTTGGAAATTTCAGAGCCATTTGAATTTTATTTGAATTTGGATTCAACTTGCCATTCGAAATTTATTTCATATACCCCTGACAAATACTTGTTTAAAAGTACGAGAGGAGCTAACATGACACTCCAAAAAGTCAGGAGAAATTAATGCCAATAGTTTTTGAATTCAAATAGGAGTTTATTTGGAATTTATAAAAAAATGTTTTTCCTTAAGTTTGCATTTTGCCTCTGGAAAAATGTACACGGTGTAGGATTTATTTTTTCTGCGTTTTGAGATATATATATATATATATATATATATATATATATATATATATATGTCGTATATAAAAATACTATAGTTTTCTCTATATTTAGTTTTCTCTCTCTTTGATTTTCAAAAAAAGGAAAATAAACCCCCGAGCTGGCCAGGCCAACCGGCCCAGCTAGCCACCCGATGCGGCCCAGCCAGCCACCTGACGCGGCCCAGCAGCGAGCCGAGCCGCAGCCCAGCAAAGCGCACGCCCGAGCCGTCTCCGCTTCGGTCGCCCGACCGAACCCTCCTCTCCTTCTCTCACTGACCGCGGGGCCCGCCCTCATCTCTTACCCTTCGCCCACGCCATGCCCGCACCAGAGCGCGACCACCGCCGCCCGACACCGCGATCTTCTCGGGATCGCGATCCCGCGCCGCCCCCTCCTCCAAGACCTTGCCCTATATAAACCCCTCGGCCTCCTCTCTCGATCCCCCTAAAACCCTAACCCCGAAACCCACCACCGCCCACGCCCTCGCCGAACACATCTTGCCGCCATCGCCTTGGTTCGCCGCCACTCCCTACGCCGGTGAGCACTCTCTGTCTTCCCAGAATCACCACCCGAACCGCCACCTCCTCCCGCACCTCTTTGACATCCTCTCTCCGCCCAGGGATCGCCGGAGTCGCTGCATTGAGCATCACCGCCCGTCGCCGGAGTTGCAGAGCACCAGGAGCCCCGCCGAGCTCGTTTCACTCGTCTCCGTCGTCCCCGACCGCAGCAACTGCCACCCTCGACGTCGCCTCGCTCTGCCGCATCTCCCTGACGTCACCGCCGTCGCCCCGGACCACCGGAGCTGCTGCGCCGTCGCCGCCCGAGCCGCCGTCGTCCGTCGTCGCCGTCGAGTCGCTGTAAGCCGCCGGAACCCCCACCACCGTTGGATCGCGCATGAACGGCCTAGATTAGATCACACGAAGGGATAGGTTTATTTGTTTAGATCGGTTTTAGTTCTATCTTTTTCCGGTTTAGTTACGGTTTGTTTTTATTGATCGAACCGGTCGGTTATTCTGTTTAGCCGCGGGCGCGTTTTAGTTAGTGTTCGCCTGAGCGTTAGATAGGCCCAGTAGCGCCTGCTTTTTTTTGTTTTTTTCAGTTTCTGTTTTTAAAATAGAATAGTTATGTTCTTGTAAAGTCTATATCTTTTAGGTTGTTTAATATTTTTAGTTGATTCTTTTTTTGTTAGTTTACAAATTTCTTGTAGTTTCTGTAGAAAAATAGATTCGGTCATGTTTTAGTTTTTAAAAATTGTTTTATATTAGTTTTACTCATATTAGTATTTCTGCTATAAAGTGAGTTAGGATTATTTTATTTTAGTGATTCTTTTTGTCACTGCTTTGTTTTGACCTTGACTAGCAGTAGAACTTGGGTACTTATAGTTTTTATTTAAAATGGTTTTACTTGAAAACAAGCTTTTCTAGTTTGGTTAGCTTGCTGATGTTTTTGCTGTTTTAATTATGTTTAAAAAAATTCACCTCTATTATATTCTAGTTCAAATTTGTTTCTGTAGTATTAGAGGGTGAACTTTTATTTACAGAAAAATAATTTTTTTTCTTTTCTTACTAGTTTTGTTTTAATCATAATTAGAGTTTTAATTTAGCTTTTTATGTGTTTCCTTTTGCTAGTAAAACTTTATGAAAAATACTTTATGTTAACTGAGTTGTTTTAAATTTTATTTTTTCTGTTAAAATTATTAGTTTAGTATTTTCTTTGTTAAGTTTTGCTTAGGACAAAACAATTTTGTGTTGTGTCTTAGGACCAACAAAATTCACCTCTATTATATAGTATGCCATGTTGTATACCAGACCTATTGTATACCATATAGTGAGTTTGGCAAGGGAGTACAATAGTGATCTAGGAGTAGATCACTAGACAGCGGTCAAACTTATCCTTAGCGGAATAAGGATATGTTTCTCGATTATGGAGGTGACAAAAGGTTTGTCTTAAAGATTTAAGTCGATGCAAGGTTTGACACCGATCTGGATGACTCTAAGTCTCGATCTAGATACATATTGAAAGTGGGAGCAATTAGCTAGAGTAGCTCCGTGCAGAGCATTGCAGACATAAATATTTGCAAAATACTTACGGATCTGAATGTGACAGACCCGTTGACTAAAATTATCTCACAAGCAAAACATGATCACACCTTAGTACTCTTTGGGTGTTAATCACATAGCGATGTGAACTAGATTACCGACTCTAGTAAACCCTTTGGGTATTGGTCACATATCGATGTGAACTATGGGTGTTAACCACATAAAGATGTGAACTATTGATGTTAAATCACATGGCGATGTGAACTAGATTATTGACTCTAGTGCAAGTAGGAGACTGAAGGAAATATGCCCTAGAGGCAATAATAAAGTTATTATTTATTTCCTTATTTCATGATAAATGTTTATTATTCATGCTAGAATTGTATTAACCGGAAACATAATACATGTGTGAATACATAGACAAACATAGTGTCACTAGTATGCCTCTACTTGACTAGCTCGTTAATCAAAGATGGTTAAGTTTCCTAACCATAGACATGAGTTGTCATTTGATTAACGGGATCACATCATTAGGAGAATGATGTGATTGACTTGACCCATTCTGTTAGCATAACACTTGATCGTTTAGTATTCTGCTATTGCTTTCTTCATGACTTATACATGTTCCTATAACTATGATATTATGCAACTCCCATTTACCGGAGGAACACTTTGTGTGCTACCAAACATCACAACGTAACTGGATGATTATAAAGGTGCTCTACAGGTGTCTCCAAAGGTACTTGTTGCGTTAGCGTATTTCGAGATTAGGATTTGTCACTCCGATTGTCGGAGAGGTATCTCTGGGCCCTCTCGGTAATGCACATCACTATAAGCCTTGCAAGCAATGTGACTAATGAGTTAGTTGCGAGATGATGTATTACGGAACGAGTAAAGAGACCTGCTGGTAACGAGATTGAACTAGGTATTGAGATACCGACGATCGAATCTCGGGAAAGTAACATACCGATGACAAAGGGAACAACGTATGTTGTTATGCGGTTTGACCGATAAAGATCTTCATAGAATATGTGGGAGCCAATATGAGCATCCAGGTTCCGCTATTGGTTATTGGCTGGAGACGTGTCTCGGTCATGTCTACGTAGTTCTCGAACCCGTAGGGTCCGCACGCTTAAAGTTTCAGTGATGATTGTATTATGAGTTTACGTGATTTTATGTACCGAAGGTAGTTCGGAGTCCCGGATGAGATCGGGGACATGACGAGGAGTCTCTAAATAGTCGAGACGTAAAGATTGATATATCGGACGACTATATTCGGACATCGGAAAGGTTCCGAGTGATTCGGGTATTTTCTTAGTACCGGGGAGTTATGGGAATTCACCGGGAGAAGTATTGGGCCTTATTGGGCCATACGGGAATAGAGGAGAGAGGCCAAAAGGAAGGAGGCGCGCGCCCCCCCTCTGGTCCGAATTGGACAAGGGGTGCAGCCCCCTTTTCCTTCTCCCTCTCCCCCTCTTTCCTTCTCTCCTACTCCGGAAAGGAAAGGGGAATCCTACTAGGACTTGGGAGTCCTAGTAGGACTCCCCACACTTGGCGCGCCTCCTCTAGGGCCGGCCTCTCCCTCCCTCCTTTATATATGGGGGCAGGGCGGCACCTCTAGACACACAAGTTGATCTGTTGATCTCTCCCAGCCGTGTGCGGTGCCCCCTCCACCATAATCCACCTCAATCATATCGTAGCGGTGCTTAGGCGAAGCCCTGCGTCGGTAGCATCATCATCACCGTCATCACACCGTCGTGCTGATGGAACTCTCCCTCAAAGCTGAACGTGTGCTGAACTCGGAGGTGCCGTGCATTCGGTACTTGGATCGGTCGGATCGTGAAGACGTACAACTACATCAACCACGTTGTGCTAACTCTTCCGCTTTCGGTCTACGAGGGTACGTGGACAACACTCTCCTCACTCGTTGCTATGCATCACCATGATCCTGTGTGTGCGTAGGAAAATTTTGAAATTACTACGTTCTCCAACAATAATGCCTATCTTCTTTATCTTAGGCCAATTCATTTAAGTTTCGACCATTTTATGGAGAAGATATTACTCAAAACCTGTTAGTGGGTGCACTAGTTACTACCTTTCCTATGAAATACAACCATCTAAAAAGCATGTATTTAAACCTTTCTAAATTTAAGTAGGTCAAAGCCTTCGGATATGGATCCAATTGATTAACTTTTGAATAAAGTTTGCCCCCGTATAAAAGGTTGTCATAAATGCCATTGAAATGCCTACTTGGATAAGCATCCAATTAAATTTTGCCTCTTATAACAATGTCTATTTAAGCACCGCTACCTCAATTGTTTTGGATCCACTCACATCACCAATTCACCAAAGTCCCACATAACTATCTCAAGATCAAGAACCCCACTAGACAATCCAATAGCCATGAGGACATCTAGCTTCCTCCTCATCATCGTTGTTGCGTTCCTCTATGCCATCGGCTCACCCGCCATAGGCTGTGGGGAACGGATGGGCAACCAATTGCGGAACACGGCAATAGAGAATGGATGGGAACCAATCGGAAACATCAACAACCAACACATCCAAGAGCTCGGCCATTGGGCGGTGTTGGAGTTCGGCAAGCATGTGAACTGCGTGCTCAAGTTCAACAAGGTGGTAAGTGGCAGGCAACAACTTGTTTCTGGAATGAACTACGAACTCATCATCGAGGCATCAGACATTGGCGGGAAAGAAGACAAGTACAAGGCAGAGGTGTACGAGCAGACGTGGACTCACAAACGCCAGCTCCTCTCATTCGCCAAGGTGAAATAGGCGAGTGGCAATAACTTCGGTAGTAATAATTGTGATGTACCAGATTTGTGAGCTGGGTTTATTTATCGACGAATAATTTATCGTCTTGCATTGCCATGCGTGGAACATATCAAATAGCATACATCTACAACTTGACAATGATAAGAGCAGAAAATGGAAAAACTAAATATAACTTGCAATTGAGAAATCTATAACTGTAATATAATGCAATACCAAAAGAGGCATGAAACAAAAATGAGGTTTTAGCACTAGATCGATCACTCCACTATAACCCGTGGGATAGTTTCCGCAAGACGATTCAACTTTTCTAAAGAAAAACACTACTCTCTGACATGGAAATGAAGTAAAAAGAATACATTTATCAATCTATATATAGATGTACTATACGTTAACTCTGCTTGAATATATCTCCAATATCCAACAACTCATGGTACTGGTGAAATTTCGAAGGTGATGATGCAGAGTGGAGCTCATGTGACGGCGACAACAAGGAGTAATTAGATGTTACCAATTAGTGTTGAGGCTTGGGGTTAGAGGTTTGCGTGTTAGGCTGGGTGATACTAGGGTAGGGTGCTTTAGAGGGATGGTTTTCTCCCGTGGCAGTAGTCATTGGCCTTAAGAAAGAAAGCTTGGTGGCTGGAGGAGAAAAACACATATGTACCATTCGAAATCAAACTATGGATCTGAATCGACTATATTATAAAAAAAAATCTTGACGAGCAAATAGTAGGTAGTTAGTTTTTTTTGCGAGGGGTAGGTAGTTAGTTCATCTGCAAAACCATATAATTTAGAAGTAACGGACCACGGTCCTGAAGGAGAGCCACTTATGCGTCAATAAGTACATGGGTGTGTAAAGACCCAACTATTCGGTTTCTTCTTAAAAATGACAGGTGGCTAGCCAGCCAACATGCCAAGCTAGCTCATGTGTAGACATGCTTCTAGGAACTACTTTGTAGTGACAGGGTTGTGTACTATTGTAGGGATAGAACTGTGTAGTACTATGTACATAGGGGCAGGACTGAGTAGAAGTTACTATATGTGCATATGTGCAGACGGTAGCTTATAATGTGAGGTCGTCATCCAGTTGCAGGCTTGACTGCAACGAGCAACTGGCCCAATTTTTTTTCATCGACTGACATGTAGTAGCTCCCTTTCGATTAGGCACAACACTGTTATGTTTGGCAATTGCCAAATATGGTAGAGAATTTGTCCCCGCAATTGATTTTGTGCAAGAAGTCAATCAATATGACAAAACTCCGTCATTTTATCCTTAGTGACAACAATAAAATACATGTCTTGGCCCTTATTGTTACTGGGTTAGATCACCGCAAGATTGAACCCCCTACAAGGCACATCTCCATTGAAGATAAATCGATCGAACTTGGCCAACAAAATAATCGGAGAGAAATACAAAGGTATTTAATTCTGCAATAAGGAAAACCAAATAAGTTCAGTCAAAAATCTGATCATATAGTCACAATTCATCATGCATGTCTCAACAAACACACCACCGATCAAGAACGAGAACATGGTATTGAAGATCCAAAAGAGAGAGAGAACCATCTAGCTACGACTATGCATTTGTATAGGTTCTAAAGGAATTACTCACACATGGTCATGTAGACAACAAGGTTGATGAAGTGGCCACTGGCAATGGCTTCCCCCTCCGGCTGTGCTCTGGAACAGGGCTTCAGATGAAATCTCTTCAGAACAGAGACTTGTGGCGGCGATAAAATTCTTCTGGAGGCATGATGAATGGTTTCTGTATTTTTAGGGATTTTTGTAGTGAAATCAGGTCAATGCGGTATCTGTGGACCTGACATGAATGAGGGGGAGACCACCCCTTGGCCGTGCCTGCTTTCCATGTGGGCCCCTCGTGGCCCGTCTCGACTCCTCACGAAGGTTCCAGTGCTTTTGTGGACCAAAAAATCATGTTAAATCAGCAACGTATTTTGACCTCCATAGATATTGATTTTCTGTGAAACCAAGAGCAAGCAGAAAACAAGAACTGGCACTGGTGACTACATTAATAAGTTGGTGCACAATAATAATAATATAAATTGATATAAAAGGTATATAAAAAATGATAATATAATAACATTAAACAATCAAAAGTCATAGATAGGTTTGAGACGTGTAAGTTGCATCGTCTCCTACAAAGGCGATAATCCAAGATCTCCGACAAGCCAGTTACTCATTTAACCTGGCTGGTCTTCTAAATGGCAGCATAGATGTTCAGCATTGCCGGGTAGGCAACCGGATTCCATGGCGTGCAGCCAGCGTCGTGGGACCTCTGGACGATCAATGCACAAAGTCGCCAAAATGATGAAATACAAACACGAACAATGAGCAAAGGAGCCAGCCACCCAAAACAGAGATAGTGAGCCAGCTGACGGTGAACCGCATGCCTATTAAGGCTGGAGAAAATGAAACCGTTGCACATCCATGCAAGAAGGAAGACGTCGGAGATGCGTTCGACCATGGCCATCGGCAACATGCAAAGAGCCCTCAGGAGCAGAAGGTGCAAGGCAAAACGAGGGGGAGGCCAACGCATACGCCATTCGAGTGCGGCATAAAACTGCAAACTTATAGCAAGACACAACAGCTTTAAGAAAAAAGACCAAGCTACTCTCGGGGCTGCATTAAGATACAGCTGGGCGCTAGCCAGCCAGCTGGATCACCGCCGCACCCCTATTCGGATGGACGAGACTTGCCTGTTCCCCACGCGTGCGTCCATCCGTGTTTCCGCATACGTGGCTTGATTTGATTGAAACAAAATAAGATCCGGCCCCACCCTCTTAAAATCAGGAGGGAGATGATTAGATTAGAAAGGAAAAAAGAAAAAAGACAGCCGTAGAATAAGGTGGGAGCACGGATGGGAGCATGAGAAGGGAGCACGCAAGCCAGATCCTATTCGGATGGCCCTCTCTGTCCACCCGTCTCGCACGTGGCAAGAGTGAGGCGACCCGGCAATATGCAATGGGAACTGACAGGTGGACCCAGCCTTGATAATTGTGCACCATTGTGACTCCGGCCGGACGACCCTTTCCAACCACATACACCAGCAGGGGCGACCTCGCGCACCCGCCTTGCACGAAGCAAAAAGGTTGGTTGGCGCGAGCAAAACAGCCCCTCATAGATAGGCCCGGCCTAACCCTCGCGCCAACTATCGAGAGGACCTAGACCCACGCGTGACTTGGCGCCCCGGGCGGTACGCAGGCCCTGCCTGTCGCGACCGAACTAGCCCAACATGGGGCGAGGACGGAGACAGGCGGGTCCAGCCTTCCCATCGCACGGGCCTCGCTCGCGGGTGCGTCCGAAAGCCCCCCATGACGATGGCCCGGGGGACACCTGCGGTCCACCTGTCAATTGTCAAGGACCGACGAGGCGGGTCGCTCGGGCGCGCGCCGTCTAGGCAGTTCAGACGGTGCGGACATCCCCCGAGAGGTCCCATGGCACGCCAGCTGGGAATGGATGACGCGGAGGCACTCTTCACCCTCAACGCCCCCTGGAGGCGGGTACTACTCTTTCCTCTACCCCCATGAATCAGCAACGATGCTCCAGCTCATTTTGGAGGCAAGGGTGCTAGCCAAAGTCAGAATATTCGGCCAGCTCCCAACCTGGACAGACTAACTCAAAGGAGAATCAGCACTATTTTTTCATTGCCTTGCTGCTTCCAGGATATGGTGGAAGATCGGCATACAGCCGACATCAGCACCCTACACTATCTCGACAAGTTCGTTGTACTCATTGTTGTGTGGAAAATCTGGGACCAGAAACTCAAAAATCTTCAGACAGGCAGACCTCTCCCCAAATGATGTACTCCCTCCGTTCCATAATGTAGGACGTTTTTTGACACTGGACTAGTGTCAAAAAGCATATTACATTATGTGACGGAGGGAGTACTTGCCAACATAATTAGCAGACGTTCTGCCTTGCACATTAATGTTTTGTCTTCCTTGTAGAAAACTAGGCTTAAGCGTATGCATAGCTGCAGGAACGCGTGCGTGTTAATATAGGGCTCAAGGCCAAGAGATTACAAGGGTTAGTTAAGCTAGGATTGATCTCCAAGTAATCTAACAAACTATGGGATCATATCTCTAAGCCTAACCATATTACAACAACCATACACACGCACACGTCATAATACAATGTTTAGCACTCCCCCTCAATCACAGCTTTCTAAGTTGAGATTGTGCCTAAAAGCTTCTAATTGCCGCAAGGTGAGAGGTTTAGTAAACCCATCCGCCACCTGATCACCCGTAGGTATGAACCTGATATTCAGCAGTTTATCAGCCACTCTTTCTCGAACAAAGTGGTAGTCAATTTTAATATGCTTCGTCCTCGCATGGAAGATAGGGTTAGCAGACAAATAGGTTGCACCAAGATTGTCACACCAAAGTGATGCTGCTGTTGGATGAGAAACACCCAACTCTGTTAGCAAATTCTGAACCCAGATAATCTCTGCAGTGGCATTAGCTAACGCCTTGTACTCAGCTTCTGTACTTGACCTGGATACCGTTGGCTGCTTGCGAGCACTCCAAGAAATCAGATTACTGCCAAGAAACACTGCAAAGCCTCCTGTTGATCTTCTATCATCAGGACATCATGCCCAATCTGCATCTGAAAATGCACTTACAAGCATCGAGTCTGACTTTCCAATTTTCAATCCATGACTCTGGGTCCCTTGAAGATATCTAAGTATCCTCTTTACTGCAGTCCAATGTGCACTAGTAGGAGCATGTAAGAACTGACATACTTTATTTACTGAATATGAGATATCTGGTCTAGTTAATGTCAAATACTGTAATGCTCCTACAATACTTCCGTACCTGGTGGAGTCCTCTGCTCCAAGGCTCTCTCCATCATGAAGAGACATTTTCTCAGAGGTACATAAAGGTGTAGATGACGGCTTACATTCTTTCATGCCCATTCTCTGAAGTATTTCCTGCACATATTTTCCTTGTGACAACACAATTCCATCTTTTGCATTCTTTACCTCAATTCCAAGGGAGAAGTGAAGACTACCAAGATCCTTAAGTGCAAACTCCTTGCTCAAGTCCATAAGAAGAGCTTCAACTGCTTTAGATGATGAACTGGTGACAACTATATCATCAACATAAATAAGCATAAAAATGGTTATCCCACGTCGGTGATAGAAAAACAATGAGGTATCTCCCTTTGAGGGAGTAAATCCAAGTGATTGTAACTTAGAGGAGAGCCGAGAGTACCAAGCTCTAGGTGCTTGTTTTAGTCCATATAGTGCCTTATCAAGTTTGCAAATATGACGTGGTGCATTTGGATTCTAATACCCAGGAGGTTGTCTCATGAATACTTCCTCTTCCAGAACACCATGCAAGAACGCGTTCTTTACATCTAGTTGTCTTATGCACCAACCTCTAGATACTACAACTGAAAGAATCAATCTAATAGTAGCAGCTTTTACCACTGGACTAAATGTATCCTCATAGTCAATCCCATACCTCTGCTTAACTCCTTTAGCAACCAGACATGCCTTGTATCTGTCAATGGTGCCATCAGATTTCCTCTTTACCTTATAGACCCACTTGCAGTCAATTACATTTCTGCCTCTGACTGGTGGAACTAGACGCCAAGTTTTCTTCTTCATTAAAGCAGCATACTCTTCATCCATTGCCTCCCTCCAATGAGGTTCACCCAATGCTTCTCCAAAATTTTGTGGTTCACCTGTTGCACAAAACGAGCCCCAACGTACAAAGCCATCTTTATATATTTTAGGTTTAACAATACCACTTTGAGACCTGGTATTGGAGCGCACAGGAGGTGGCGGAGCTGGTCGATCAAGTTGTTGTAGAAGACGATTTGAAGAACACGACACGGCTGCACCAGAATCATCCGCAGAAGATCCTTGAGAGAGCTCCTGTAGAGGATCCAGATCGGGAGATGGGATCGCCTCTCCAGAACTGCCACTTGGCGCGCCTGGGCTGGCCTGCAGCGTCCTGTTGGGCGCGTTCCCGCCCGCGTGACGTGGCCTCCGCTCGTCCACATCCGAGGGTCGACCGCCCGCGTGTGGGAGTGGGCCACCAGGCCCCGCCGAGGCTGGCTGGCGGGCGATGCGACGGACCGCGGGCCCGCTGCATGACCGAGACGGGTCTGCTGCCGAATCAGGAGATGGCGCGGATCCCGCCGGGGATTCTCCTGCATCTGCGCCGACTGACGCATCTGGCGCCATGGATCCCGAATGATTCGCCCCGGGATTGATGTCTGGATCTTCTGCAGCCTCTTCTGTCGTTTCTGCATGCATAAAATCATGCGAATTTTGTCCAAAATCTTCTCCGTTTTCCTGCATACTTGCATCAAGGTTTTGATCAAAGGTATTATTAGACATAGACATGTGGTCAGCAGCATCTACTACTCCCCCTTGATAAAAACGAGGAGATGGCAGAAGATGAACTGGCAACAGAGTGAGCTCTTTGCGTAGTTGAGCACCAGCATTGGGATGGAGGGTGGCGAAAGGAAACACATGTTCATCAAAGACGACGTCCCTAGAAATATAGACACGACCAGAGGCTACATCGAGGAACTTGTATCCCTTGTGTAGGCTACTATACCCCAAGAAGACACATTGTTTTGACCTAAATTCAAGTTTGTGCTTATTGAAAGGACGCAGATTAGGCCAAACGGCACACCCAAAGATGCGGAGAAAGGTATAGTCAGGTTTCTTGCCAAAGATACGTTCAAGTGGAGTTTGGTTTTTGATAACCCTGCTAGGAACACGGTTGATAAGATACACAGCTGTAAGGAACGCCTCATCCCAAAATTTTAAGGTCATAAAGGCATGAGCAAGGAGGGACAGACCAACTTCCACGATATGCCGGTGCTTCCATTCTGCAGATCCATTCTGCTGGTGAGCATGTGGACATGCGACGTAATGAGTGATGCCAATGCGTTCAAAAAAGGGATTGAGTTTTTGATACTCACCCCCCCCCAATCTGTTTGCATAGCAAGAATTTTGCGATCAAAGAGGCGTTCAACATGCTGTTGAAAGAGATGAAATTTCTCAAACACGTCATACTTATTTTTGAGCAAATAAATCCAACTAAACTTGCTAAAATCATCAATAAAGCTCACATAATATTTTTGTCTGCCTACAGAGACGGGTCCAGGACCCCATACATCCGAAAAAATAAGCTCTGAAGGAGCTTTTGACACACTAAAAGACTTAGGATAGGGAAGTTGATGGCTCTTGGCCATCTGGCAAGCATCACAAACCAGCAAATGATCTTGTTTAATTGACACAGGAAGACTAAAATCTCGAAGAATTTTCTGAACCACCGGTAATGCAGGATGTCCTAAGCGCTTGTGCCACCGTGAAGTAGATGGTTTGATCACACTTAGGACTTGTGAAGAAGGAGCATCTTGCCGGCCAGAAATAGGAAATAAGCCACCCCTACTCTCGTTTTGAAGAATGGTCCTCCGAGTGGCCCGATCCTTAACAAAAAAGGTTTCAGGGTAAATCTCAAGAAAAGCATGATTATCTTTGATGAGTTGATAGGCAGAAAGTAAACTTTTGTTGTCATGCGAATTGTGAAGTATATTCTTGAGATCAAAGGAGCCATGAGGAGTAGATAGAACTGAATGACCGACATGTGCAATGTCCATACCTTGACCACTTACGGTGTGGATTTGCTCCGGGCCGGTGTAACAGTCATGAACAGCAAGCTTCTCCAGCTCACCGGTCACGTGATTGGTTGCGCCGGAGTCGAGATACTAATTGGTATCAACTCCATAGGAGTGGACGGCATTGGCAGAACGGTTCCCACCGCCGCCACCACCACCTCCACCACCAGCAGGGTTACGCACATTGTTGTTGAAGTTGCGGTCGTAGCGCTTCTTGCAGCGCCATGCACCATGCCCCTCGTTCTTGCAAATTTGACACTTCTCGCGGTCACCACAGTCAACGCGATCACCACCCTGGTGAGGCGCTCCGCCAGAGCCGCCACCACCAGAGTACTTGTCGAAGAAGCGGGCGCCCGTGTTGTTGTTGTTGTTGTAGCCACGGGAGCCGCTATTGCCGCCACCACGAGGGCCTCCCTGGTTGGAGTTGCCACGGCCTCTACCTTTTGCAGCAAGGTTGGTGGAGTAGGCGGAGGTCTGTGCGGCGATGCGTGACTCAGCAGCAAGCAGTAGCGAGAATAACTCGCCTAGGCCGATGGGCTGGTCGGTGAAGGTGCGCGTGGAGACGGCGGAGACGAACCCGCTGTACTCCGGCTCATGCATGAGCCCCTGGATGATGTGAGAAACAACATCATCTTCATCCAGAGGCCTCCCAGCAGCTGCAAGTTCGTCAGCGAGCCCCTTCATCTTGGTGAAGTAGGCAGCCGCCGTCATGTCACCCTTCTTGGTGTGGCCGATCTGATCGCGGAGCTGGATGATGCGAGCACGGGACTGCGAGGAGAAGCTCTGGAGAAGAGCGCTCCAGGTGGCGGCGGCCGTCGTGCAGTTGCTGACCTGCGGGAGCACTTCGCGAGAAAGGGAAGCGATCAAAAACGAGAGCACCTGCTGGTCCTGGGTAACCCAGATGGCGTGCTCTGGGTTGGCGGCGACGGTGACCTCCTTCTTGCCGGCGACGTCCTTCTCCGTGCGGATCTTGGCGTCGGGTTCTTTCTGGGAACCGTCCAGGAACCCCATCATGCCCGCCGCGCGAACATGCGGTAGTACCTGCGCCCTCCAGACAAGAAAGTTCTCACGGTTCAGCTTTTCCATGATGGTATGGCCGAGGGATGCGAGGGAGGGTGTGGCCATGGCGGAGGAGGACGGTGAAGACATCTAGATGTGATGGAAGGGAGCGGCTCTGATACCATGTAGAAAACTAGGCTTAAGCGTATGCATAGCTGCAGGGACGCGTGCGTGTTAATATAGGGCTCAAGGCCAAGAGATTACAAGGGTTAGTTAGGCTAGGATTGATCTCCAAGTAATCTAACAAACTATGGGATCATATCTCTAAGCCTAACCATATTACAACAACCATACACACGCACACGTCATAATACAATGTTTAACATTCCTCTATATTTTTTCATTGCCAAATTTAAGTTACTTTTTGACATGCGCTGAAATGCTTTGTCCCCTTGTAGATTTTTCCCATTAGCAAATTTAAGTTACTTTTTGCCATGCACATCAATATTTTTTCTACATTCAAGTATTATTTTTGTTTATCACTTTCTTGTCAACTCAAACTTGGTGAGTTTTTTCCATCACTAAGCGTGTGTCATAGGATTTTTGCCTCATGGGAAATTCTTTGTACAATGCTCCTAACAAATATCGTAGAATTTTTGTCCCATCCACATTTTGCCATGTCAAACTAGTTGCCATGGTTACTGTGAATTTTCTGTCTGTTTTTCAAAACAGTATATAACCAAAACTCCTTTTTTTACATGTTCACATGACTAAGCTAGCATAGCACTTCTATTTGTTAGACCATTGCATTATTATTAATTAGACCACGGTAGTTTTAGTGTAGGTAGCTTGGCATTTGTATTATTTACTCTATGGCAAAAAAAATCGGCGGTATTTCTTTTTTTAGACCGTGGCATCTTTTAAGAGCATGGCAGCTTCATTATTTATAGCATGGCGTTTTTATCGTTAAGAGCCTAGAATTGTTTTTATGAACTTGGCATTTTTTAACTATAACATATGGTAAATTTATTTGAAATGGCATGGAAATTTTAATTCTCGAATCATGGTATTTCCTTTTTGTGTGGTTCTTATATATTTTTTCCAAAGAAAGTACACAGTACGACTATTTTATTTTATTTAACCATCACAATTTTATTTTATTTTGAAATCGCAATTTTATTGTTTAAGAGTATGTCACATTAACTATTAATAGCATGTCTTTTCCCTTAAAAAGAGCATGGAATTTTTAATATTAATAGCATGACATTTTTACTGTTAAGAGCATGCCATTTTTATTATTAATAGCATGACATTTTCACTGTTAAGAGCATGACATTTTAAATCTTAATAGCATGACATTTTTACTATTAGGACCATGACATTTATCCATTCAAAGAAAAGCACGGCATTTTTTATGTTAACAACATGACATTTTTACTCATAGGAGCATGATATTTTTAATATTAATAGCATAGAATTTTATATATTGAACGCAGGGCATTTTTTGCATGATTTGTTTTTATATGCCTCCAAGAAAGTTCTAGATTTTTGTTTTTCAGAAGAAGGTGATTACAACGAGGTGAAATTATTCCAACAAGTTGCCATGTGATCATTTTGACCATTTTGTGTGCTTCCCGTAAATGAGGTCAAAAACAACAAACATAAGAGCATCTCTAGCAGACCCCGCGTAATGCCCCGACCCGCAAATAACCGCCAAAATACGGGTCCGTACGAAAAATGATGCCCGATCAGACCCCGTAAACGTGTCGGATCCGTAAAAAAATTTGCGGGGCACGGCATAATTCCCACCCCAACCCGCGAAAACGGGGGTTCCCTCCTTTGCCCCATTGGTGACCTGTATATAGCGGTACCTGTTGGCGGGGGTGACATTTCAGCCCGCGCTTTTCCCCACCCACCGCCGCCCCTCTCCCCCTCGCCACGCGCTTTTCCCACCCCCCGTCGTCGTGTCGCCGCCGTCGATTCCGGCCATACTAGCCGGCGGGATCATGCCGGAGGACCGCCACAAGCCCGAGATTGTCCTCCGCCACTTCCTCCGGCCTCGGCGGGCCGGAAAGTTGCAGCTCGACGGTTGTTTGTTGCGGCGGCCGGATTTGGCGTTTTCGGGCATCGGTGGCTGCGCCAAGCCATGGATTGGTCGGGGAGCACCCCGACCAACCCCGGCAAAGCCCTAGTAGCGCATGCAGGTACTGGTTCCTCCTCTAGCCGCCGTCATCGGTGTGCCAGCAAGGACTCGGCCGGCCGTTGCCTGGGCTCAGCGGTCTCCCAGCGGCTCGTCGGGTCGCCGATGCCTCTCATACTATGTGACAACTGCACGCATACAGTGCTGCGGCTAACATCTGGCATGCCGAAACACCCCGGATTGGTATTTTTCAAATGCGAAAACGACGGGGTATGTTCTTGTTTCATTCGGCTTTGCCAACCTATTCGGTTCAAATTTGATAGCTTATTGAGATGGTCATGTGTGTAGGAGGGTGGATGCTCATTTTGATTTTGGGAAGAAGATTACATCGATTTATTGATAGAAAGAAACTTAATAGATGTCCGTCCACTCGTTGGTAGAATTGAGGCTAATGGTGCGGCTGCATGTGCAATTAGAGAAGAAACTAGAGGGGAAGCAACCTCTACTTCTTTAGAATCAAAAAAGAAGAATGAAGAATGCAAGACCAAGAATCCGCATATCAACAATGAAGGCATGGAGAAGATATTGGTCCAACTAGTGGGAGCAGTTATGGAAGTTGAATATCTTCTAAAATGCCTAATTGTGGTTTTTTGTTTTCTTTGGTCTTGCTATTCTAGCAAAGGTTTGATGAATTACTATGTATCCAATGTCGTGGAAGAAAATAAAGAAGCAAAGAAATGTATTTTCATGTCTGAAATTGAAATAAAAATTACTGATTTGCGGGCCGGAGCGGGCGGGGGCCGAGCAGACCCCGCAAACCGGGTCCGTAAAAATGGACTTTACGGATCCACTTTGCGGCGTCTGCTCGGCCCCCACCCGCGCCGACCCACAAATACGGTTTTCCGCGAACTGTAAACGCATTTTGCGGGTCGGCACTATATGGGGTCTGCTAGAGATGCTCTAAGGGCATCTTGAACGCTGACCCTGAAAATCGACACATTATTTGTCCACGGACTAGTGCAGAGTCATCGTAGACACGGATATGGGGGCTGGCCAACCAACCCTGTCACCTAAACGTTCAGCCCTGTTTTGAAGTCGGCAATGCTTAAAATAATAGCATCTCAAACCTTCGATGAGGGAAAATATCCAAATGCGACAATAGTTCAAATTTAAATATGACAATCCAACTAGTTTTGAAATAAAATAGTTCAAATGTGAATTCAACTCACACATATGTTCTAGTTGTCCTCTTTAACCGTCCACGGATGCTCAATCAGATCATTCTTGAGCTGCTCATAAATTGCTCAACCTCGAATTTATTGACACATTTGGACAAACTCATCAAACGCGACCGGATTCTGATTTGGAAGTAGAATAAGATCACCCATGTGGTCAAATTTCAGACCTCTATCATCATCTTCATCCTCATCCTCCATGATCATGTTATACATGATCACACAATATGTCATCAGGTTCCACAAGGTCTCCAGATCCCATTTGTTTAGCAGGTCTACGAACAACTGCAAAACAGGCTTGGAGCACTCCAAATGTTCTCTCCACATCCTTTCTAACTCCTTCTTATCATTGGAAAAAGTGAGCTTTTTTATGACCAGCTAGCTCGATGATGGTCTTCATGAAGACCACACATACAGGATAGGTACCATGAATAGATAGTAGCCCATATTGTAGTCATGCCCATTGACAGCATAGTTGCATGGAGGAGGCCGTCCTTTAGTCAACTCGGAAACAATGAAGACTGTTGCAGCTCACTAATGTCATTGTGAAACTCGAGTATGCCAACGAAAGTGTACCAAATCCACAGGTCTTGTGATGCAACTGCTTCAACAATGTTAGTGGGCTTCTTAACATGGCCCATATATTGCCCATGTAGAGCTTTTGGGTAGTTCTTTCAGCTCCAATTCATGCAAACAAGAGATCTGAACATACCTAGACATCCTCTTGCTTTCGGGAGTGTCATGAGCCTTTCAGTGTCTCTGCGACAGTTGATTCTCTGAAGTACTATGGTCCAAACACCTCGACCAATGTAGTAGCAAATTTAATCACGGCATCTCCACATGTGCTCTTAGACATCTCAGGTAATCGTCCCACGAATCTGCGGCCGTGCAATATGCAAGCATCTTGCATGCAACTGTGCACAGAATCCAATTCTTCGTATGGCATCCTTCTTCAAGATGAAGTAGTCATCGTAGGCCCGAGCGCCATTGTAGAAGCGACCAAACATATTTTTCCGCATCCGACAGCGCAAAGGAATGGAGTACACGAGTTTTGTTGGGACCGTAAGCATGCTTCTAAGTGTGGTAGCACCCCAAACCTCTCCGGTTGATGGATTAGCTAGAAGACCCCCAAACCCTAACCTTTTCTTGCTAGCCTCTTCGAATCTCGAGGACGAGATTCATTTTAAGTGTGGTAGGTTTGTAACATCCCAAAATTCTAAATTTCGGAATGCTATGTTAAATAAATATTTATTATTGTTTGATTGAATGTTGTGTGACTGATTGTGTGAAATTGAGTGGCATTTGGAAATTTCAGAGGCATTTGAATTTTATTTGAATTTGGATTCAACTTGCCATTCGAAATTTATTTCATATACCCCTGACAAATACTTGTTTAAAAGTATGAGAGGAGCTAACATGACACTCCAAAAAGTCAAGAGAAATTAATGCCAAAAGTTTTTGAATTCAAATTGGAGTTTATTTGGAATTTATAAAAAAATGTTTTTCCTTAAGTTTGCATTTTGCCTCTGGAAAAATGTACACGGTGTAGGATTTATTTTTTCTGAGTTTTGCGATATATATATGTCGTATATAAAAATACTATAGTTTTCTCTATATTTAGTTTTCTCTCTCTTTGATTTTCAAAAAAAAAGGAAAATAAACCCCGGAGCTGGCCAGGCCAACCGGCCCAGCTAGCCAACCGATGCGGCCCAGCCAGCCACCTGACGCGGCCCAGCAGCGAGCCGAGCCGCAGCACAGCCGCGCGCACGCCCGACCCGTCTCCGCTTCGGTCGCCCGACCGAACCCTCCTCTCCTTCTCTCACTGACCGCGGGGCCTACCCTCATCTCTTACCCTTCGCCCACGCCATGCCCGCACCAGAGCGCGACCACCGCCGCCCGACACCGCGATCTTCTCGGGATCGCGATCCCGCGCCGCCCCCTCCTCCAAGACCTTGCCCTATATAAACCCCTCGGCCTCCTCTCCCGATCCCCCTAAAACCCTAACCCCGAAACCCACCACCGCCCACGCCCTCGCCGAACGCATCTCGCCGCCGTCGCCTCGGTTCGCCGCCACTCCCGACGACGGTGAGCACTCTCTGCCTTCCCAGCATCATCACCCGAACCTCCACCTCCTCCCGCACCTCTTTGACATGCTCTCTCCGCCCAGGGATCGCCGGAGTCGCCGCCTTGAGCATCACCGCCCATCGCCGGAGTTGCAGAGCACCAGGAGCCCCGCCGAGCTCGTTCCACTCATCTCCGTCGTCCCCGACCGCAGCAACTGCCACCCTCGACCTCGCCTCGCTCCGCCGAATCTCCCCGACGTCACCGCCGTCGCCCCGGACCACCGGAGCCGCTGCGCCGTCGTCCGTCGTCGCCGTCGAGTCGCTGTAAGCCGCCGGAACCCCCACCACCGTTGGATCGCGCATGAACGGCCTAGATTAGATCACACGAAGGGATAGGTTTATTTGTTTAGATCGGTTTTAGTTCTGTCTTTTTTCGGCTTAGTTATGGTTTGTTTTTATTGATCGAACCGGTCGGTTATTCTGTTTAGCCGCGGGCGCGTTTTAGTTAGTGTTCGCCTGAGCGTTAGATAGGCCCAGTAGCGCCTGTTTTTTTTGTTTTTTTTTTCAGTTTCTGTTTTTAAAATAGAATAGTTATGTTCTTGTAAAGTCTATATCTTTTAGGTTGTTTAATATTTTTAGTTGATTCTTTTTTTGTTAGTTTAAAATTTCTTGTAGTTTCTGTAGAAAAATAGATTCGGTCATGTTTTAGTTTTTAAAAATTGTTTTATATTAGTTTTAGTCATATTAGTATTTCTGCTATAAAGTGAGTTAGGATTATTTTATTTTGGTGATTCTTTTTGTCACTGCTTTGTTTTGACCTTGACTAGCAGTAGGATTAACTTGGGTACTTATAGTTTTTATTTAAAAAGGTTTTACTCGAAAACAAGCTTTTCTTTTTTGGTTAGCTTGCTGATGTTTTTGCTGTTTTAATTATGTTTAAAAAAAATTCACCTCTATTATATTTTAGTTCAGATTTGTTTCTGTAGTATTAGAGGGTGAACTTTTATTTACAGAAAAATAAAATGTTTTTTTCTTTTCTTACTAGTTTTGTTTTAAGCATAATTCGAGTTTTAATTTATCTTTTTATGTGTTTCCTTTTGCTAGTAAAACTTTATGAAAAATACTTTATGTTAACTTAGTTGTTTTAAATTTTATTTTTTTTTCTGTTAAAATTATTAGTTTAGTATTTTCTTTTTTAAGTTTTGCTTAGGACAAAACTATTTTGTGTTATGTCTTAGGACCAACAAAATTCACCTCTATTATATAGTATGCCATGTTGTGTACCAGACCTATTGTATACCCTACATTGAGTTTGGCAAGGGAGTACAATAGTGATCTAGGAGTAGATCACTGGACAGCGGTCAAACTTATCCTTAGCGGAATAAGGATATGTTTCTCGATTATGGAGGTGACAAAAGGTTCGTCTTAAAGATTTAAGTCGATGCAAGGTTTGACACCGATCTGGATGACTCTAAGTCTCGATCTAGATACATATTGAAAGTGGGAGCAATTAGCTAGAGTAGCTCCGTGCAGAGCATTGCAGACATAGATATTTGCAAAATACTTACGGATCTGAATGTGACAGACCCGTTGACTAAAATTATCTCACAAGCAAAACATGATCACACCTTAGTACTCTTTGGGTGTTAATCACATAGTGATGTGAACTAGATTACCGACTCTAGTAAACCCTTTGGGTATTGGTCACATATCGATGTGAACTATGGGTGTTAACCACATAAAGATGTGAACTATTGATGTTAAATCACATGGCGATGTGAACTAGATTATTGACTCTAGTGCAAGTAGGAGACTGAAGGAAATATGCCCTAGAGGCAATAATAAAGTTATTATTTATTTCCTTATTTCATGATAAATGTTTATTATTCATGCTAGAATTGTATTAACCAGAAACATAATACATGTGCGAATACATAGACAAACATAGTGTCACTAGTATGCCTCTACTTGACTAGCTCGTTAATCAAAGATGGTTAAGTTTCCTAACCATAGACATGAGTTGTCATTTGATTAACGGGATCACATCATTAGGAGAATGATGTGATTGACTTGACCCATTCCGTTAGCATAACACTTGATCATTTAGTATTCTGCTATTGCTTTCTTCATGACTTATACATGTTCCTATAACTATGATATTATGCAACACCCGTTTACCGCAGGAACACTTTGTGTGCTACCAAACATCACAACGTAACTGGGTGATTATAAAGGTGCTCTATAGGTGTCTCCAAAGGTACTTGTTGGGTTAGCGTATTTCGAGATTAGGATTTGTCACTCCAATTGTCGGAGAGGTATCTCTGGGCCCTCTCGGTAATGCACATCACTATAAGCCTTGCAAGCAATGTGACTAATGAGTTAGTTGCGAGATGATGTATTACGGAATGAGTAAAGAGACCTGCCGGTAACAAGATTGAACTAGGTATTGAGATACCTACGATCGAATCTCGGAAAAGTAACATACTGATGACAAAGGGAACAACGTATGTTGTTATGCGGTTTGACCGATAAAGATCTTCATAGAATATGTGGGAGCCAATATGAGCATCCAGGTTCCGCTATTGGTTATTGGCTGGAGACGTTTCCCGGTCATGTCTACATAGTTCTCGAACCCGTAGGGTCCGCACGTTTAAAGTTTCAGTGACGATTGTATTATGAGTTTATGTGATTTCATATACCGAAGGTAGTTCGGAGTCCCGGATGAGATCGGGGACATGACGAGGAGTCTCTAAATAGTCAAGACGTAAAGATTGATATATCGGACGACTATATTCGGACATCGGAAAGGTTTCGAGTGATTCGGGTATTTTCTTAGTGCTAGGGAGTTATGGGAATTCACCGGGAGAAGTATTGGGCCTTATTGGGCCATACGGGAATAGAGGAGAGAGGCCAAAAGGAAGGAGGCGCGCGCCCCCCCTCTGGTCCGAATTGGACAAGGGGTGCAGCCCCCTTTTCCTTCTCCCTCTCCCCCTCTTTCCTTCTCTCCTACTCTGGAAAGGAAAGGGGAATCCTACTAGGACTTGGGAGTCCTAGTAGGACTCCCCACACTTGGCGCGCCTCCTCTAGGGCCGGCCTCTCCCTCCCTCCTTTATATACGGGGGCAGGGGGCACCTCTAGAAACACAAGTTGATCTGTTGATCTCTCCCAGCCGTGTGCGGTGCCCCTCCACCATAATCCACCTCGATCATATCGTGGCGAAAGGAAACACATGTTCATCAAAGACGACGTCCCTAGAAATATAGACACGACCAGAGGCTACATCGAGGAACTTGTATCCCTTGTGTCGGCTACTATACCCCAAGAAGACACATTGTTTTGACCTAAATTCAAGTTTGTGCTTATTGAAAGGACGCAGATTAGGCCAAACGGCACACCCAAAGATGCGGAGAAAGGTATAGTCAGGTTTCTTGCCAAAGAGACGTTCAAGTGGAGTTTGGTTTTTGATAACCCTGCTAGGAACACGGTTGATAAGATACACAGCTGTAAGGAACGCCTCATCCCAAAATTTTAAGGGCATAAAGGCATGAGCAAGGAGGGACAGACCAACTTCCACGATATGCCGGTGCTTCCGTTCTGCAGATCTATTCTGCTGGTGAGCATGTGGACATGAGACGTAATGAGTGATGCCAATGCGTTCAAAAAAGGAATTGAGTTTTTGATACTCACCCCCCCCCCCAATCCGTTTGCATAGCAAGAATTTTGCGATCAAAGAGACGTTCAACATGCTGTTGAAAGAGATGAAATTTCTCAAACACGTCATACTTATTTTTGAGCAAATAAATCCAACTAAACTTGCTAAAATCATCAATAAAGCTCGCATAATATTTTTGTCTGCCTACAGAGACGGGTCCAGGACCCCATACATCCGAAAAAATAAGCTCTAAAGGAGCTTTTGACACACTAAAAGACTTAGGATAGGGAAGTTGATGGCTCTTGGCCATCTGGCAAGCATCACAAACCAGCAAATGATCTTTTTTAATTGACACGGGAAGACTAAAATCTCGAAGAATTTTCTGAACCACCGGTAATGCAGGATGTCCTAAGCGCTTGTGCCACCGTGAAGTAGATGGTTTGGTCACACTTAGGACTTGTGAAGAAGGAGCATCTTGCCGGCCAGAAATAGGAAATAAGCCACCCCTACTCTCGTTTTGAAGAATGGTCCTCCGAGTGGCCCGATCCTTAACAAAAAAGGTTTCAGGGTAAATCTCAAGAAAAAGCATGATTATCTTTGATGAGTTGATAGGAAGAAAGTAAACTTTTGTTGGCATGCGGAGAGTGAAGTATATTCTTGAGATCTAAGGATCCATGAGGAGTAGATAGAACTGAATGACCGACATGTGCAATGTCCATACCTTGACCACTTGCGGTGTGGATTTGCTCCGGGCCGGTGTAACGGTCATGAACAGCAAGCTTCTCCAGCTCACCGGTCACGTGATTGGTTGCGCCGGAGTCGAGATACCAATTGGTATCAACTCCATAGGAGTGGACAGCGTTGGCAGAACGGTTCCCACCGCCGCCACCACCACCTCCACCACCAGCAGGGTTACGCACATTGTTGTTGAAGTTGCAGTCGTAGCGCTTCTTGCAGCGCCATGCACCATGCCCCTCGTTCTTGCAGATTTGACACTTCTCGCGGTCACCACGGTCACCGCGATCACCACCCTGGCGAGGCGCTCTGCCAGAGCCGCCACCACCAGAGTACTTGTCGAAGAAGCGGGCGCCCGTGTTGTTGTTGTTGTAGCACGGGAGCCGCTATTGCCGCCACCACGAGGGCCTCCCTGGTTGGTGTTGCCATGGCCTCTACCTTTTGCAGCAAGGTTGGTGGAGTAGGCGGAGGTCTGTGCGGCGATGCGTGACTCAGCAGCAAGCAGTAGCGAGAATAACTCGCCTAGGCTGATGGGCTGGTCAGTGATGGTGCGCGTGGAGACGGCGGAGACGAACCCGCTGTACTCCGGCTCGTGCATGAGCCCCTGGATGATGTGAGAAACAACATCATCTTCATCCAGAGGCCTCCCAGCGGCTGCAAGTTCGTCAGCGAGCCCCTTCATCTTGGTGAAGTAGGCAACCGCCGTCATGTCACCCTTCTTGGTGTGGCCGATCTGATCGCGGAGCTGGATGATGCGAGCACGGGACTGCGAGGAGAAGCTCTGGAGAAGAGCGCTCCAGGTGGCGGCGGCCGTCGTGCAGTTGCTGACCTGCAGGAGCACTTCGCGAGAAAGGGAAGCGATCAAAAACGAGAGCACCTGCTGGTCCTGGGTAACCCAGATGGCGTGCTATGGGTTGGCGGCGACGGTGACCTCCTTCTTGCCGGCGACGTCCTTCTCCGTGCGGATCTTGGCGTCGGGTTCCTTCTGGGAACCGTCCAGGAACCCCATCATGCCCGCCGCGCGAACATGCGGTAGTACCTGCGCCCTCCAGACAAGAAAGTTCTCACGGTTCAGCTTTTCCGTGATGGTATGGCCGAGGGATGCGAGGGAGGGTGTGGCCATGGCGGAGGAGGACAATGAAGACATCTAGATGCGATGGAAGGGAGCGGCTCTGATACCATGTAGAAAACTAGGCTTAAGCGTATGCATAGCTGCAGGGACGCGTGCGTGTTAATATAGGGCTCAAGGCCAAGAGATTACAAGGGTTAGTTAGGCTAGGATTGATCTCCAAGTAATCTAACAAACTATGGGATCATATCTCTAAGCCTAACCATATTACAACAACCATACACACGCACACGTCATAATACAATGTTTAACATTCCTCTATATTTTTTCATTGCCAAATTTAAGTTACTTTTTGACATGCGCTGAAATGCTTTGTCCCCTTGTAGATTTTTCCCATTAGCAAATTTAAGTTACTTTTTGCCATGCACATCAATATTTTTTCTACATTCAAGTATTATTTTTGTTTATCACTTTCTTGTCAACTCAAACTTGGTGAGTTTTTTCCATCACTAAGCGTGTGTCATAGGATTTTTGCCTCATGGGAAATTCTTTGTACAATGCTCCTAACAAATATCTTAGAATTTTTGTCCCATCCACATTTTGCCATGTCAAACTAGTTGCCATGGTTACTGTGAATTTTTCGTATGTTTTTCAAAACAGTATATAACCATAACTCCTTTTTTTACATGTTCACATGACTAAGCTAGCATAGCACTTCTATTTGTTAGACCATTGCATTATTATTAATTAGACCACGGTAGTTTTAGTGTAGGTAGCTTGGCATTTGTATTATTTACTCTATGGCAAAAAAAAAATCGGCGGTATTTCTTTTTTTAGACCGTGGCATCTTTTAAGAGCATGGCAGCTTCATTATTTATAGCATGGCGTTTTTATCGTTAATAGCCTAGAATTGTTTTTATGAACTTGGCATTTTTTAACTATAACAATGGTAAATTTATTTTAAATGGCATGGAAATTTTAATTCTCGAATCATGGTATTTCCTTTTTGTGTGGTTCTTATATATTTTTTCCAAAGGAAGTACACAGTACGGCTATTTTATTTTATTTAACCATCACAATTTTATTTTATTTTGAAATCGCAATTTTATTGTTTAAGAGTATGTCACATTAACTATTAATAGCATGTCTTTTCCCTTAAAAAGAGCATGGAATTTTTAATATTAATAGCATGACATTTTTACTGTTAAGAGCATGACATTTTTATTATTAATAGCATGACATTTTCACTGTTAAGAGCATGACATTTTAAATCTTAATAGCATGACATTTTTACTATTAGGACCATGACATTTATCCATTCAAAGAAAAGCATGGCATTTTTTATGTTAACAACATGACATTTTTACTCATAGGAGCATGATATTTTTAATATTAATAGCATAGAATTTTATATATTGAACGCAGGGCATTTTTTGCATGATTTGTTTTTATATGCCTCCAAGAAAGTTCTAGATTTTTGTTTTTCAGAAGAAGGTGATTACAACGAGGTGAAATTATTCCAACAAGTTGCCATGTGATCATTTTGACCATTTTGTGTGCTTCCCGTAAATGAGGTCAAAAACAACAAACATAAGAGCATCTCTAGCAGACCCCGCGTAATGCCCCGACCCGCAAATAACCGCCAAAATACAGGTCTGTACGAAAAATGATGCCCGATCAGACCCCGCAAACGTGTCGGATCCGTAAAAAAAATTGCAGGGCGCGGCATAATTCCCACCCCAACCCGCGAAAATGGGGGTTCCCTCCTTTGCCCCATCGGTGACCTATATATAGCGGTACCGGTTGGCGGGGGTGACATTTCAGCCCGCGCTTTTCCCCACCCACCGCCGCCCCTCTCCCCCTCGCCACGCGCTTTTCCCACCCCCCGTCGTCGTGTCGCCGCCGTCGATTCCGGCCATACTAGCCGGCGGGATCATGCCGGAGGACCGCCACAAGCCCGAGATTGTCCTCCGCCACTTCCTCCGGCCTCGGTGGGCCGGAAAGTTGCAGCTCGACGGTTGTTTGTTGCGGCGGCCGGATTTGGCGTTTTCGGGCATCGGTGGCTGCGCCAAGCCATGGATTGGTCGGGGAGCACCCCGACCAACCCCGGCAAAGCCCTAGTACCGCATGCAGGTACTGGTTCCTCCTCTAGCCGCCGTCGTCGGTGTGCCAGCAAGGACTCGGCCGGCCGTTGCCTGGGCTCAGCGGTCTCCCAGCGGCTCGTCGGGTCGCCGATGCCTCTCATACTATGCGACAACTGCACGCATACAGTGCTGCGGCTAACATCTAGCATGCCGAAACACCCCGGATTGGTAATCTTCAAATGCGAAAACGACGGGGTATGTTCTTGTTTCATTCGGCTTTGCCAACCTATTCGGTTCAAATTTGATAGCTTATTGAGATGGTCATGTGTGTAGGAGGGTGGATGCTCATTTTGGTTTTGGGAAGAAGATTACATCGATTTATTGATAGAAAGAAACTTAATAGATGTCCGTCCACTCGTTGGTAGAATTGAGGCTAATGGTGCGGCTGCATGTGCAATTAGAGAAGAAACTAGAGGGGAAGCAACCTCTACTTCTTTAGAATCAAAAAAGAAGAATGAAGAATGCAAGACCAAGAATCCGCATATCAACAATGAAGGCATGGAGAAGATATTGGTCCAACTAGTGGGAGCAGTTATGGAAGTTGGATATCTTCTAAAATGCCTAATTGTGGTTTTTTGTTTTCTTTGGTCTTGCTATTCTAGCAAAGGTTTGGTGAATTACTATGTATCCAATGTCATGGAAGAAAATAAAGAAGCAAAGAAATGTATTTTCATGTCTGAAATTGAAATAAAAATTATTGATTTGCGGGCCGGAGCGGGCGGGGGCCGAGCAGACCCCGCAAAGCGGGTCCGTAAAAATGGACTTTACGGATCCACTTTGCGGGGTCTGCTCGGCCCCCACCCGCACCGACCCACAAATACGGTTTTCCGGGAACTGTAAACGCATTTTGCGGGTCGGCACTATATGGGGTCTACTAGAGATGCTCTAAGGGCATCTTGAACGCTGACCCTGAAAATCGACACATTATTTGTCCACGGACTAGTGCAGAGTCATCGTATACATGGATATGGGGGCTGGCCAACCAACCCTGTCACCTAAACGGTCAGCCCTGTTTTGAAGTCGGCAATGCTTAAAATAATAGCATCTCAAACCTTCGATGAGGGAAAATATCCAAATGCGACAATAGTTCAAATTTAAATATGACAATCCAACTAGTTTTGAAATAAAATAGTTCAAATGTGAATTCAACTCCCACATATGTTCTAGTTGTCCTCCTTAACCGTCCACAGACGCTCAATCAGATCATTCTTGAGCTGCTCATAAATTGCTCAACCTCGAATTTATTGACACATTTGGACAAACTCATCAAACGCGGCCGGATTCTGATATGGAAGTAGAATAAGATCACCCATGTGGTCAAATTTCAGATCTCTGGCATCACCTTCATCCTCATCCTCCATGATCATGTTATATATGATCACACAATATGTCATCAGGTTCCACAAGGTCTCCAGATCCCATTTGTTTAGCAGGTCTACGAACAACTGCAAAACAGGCTTGGAGCACTCCAAATGTTCTCTCCACATCCTTTCTAACTCCTTCTTATCATTGGAAAAAGTGAGCTTTTTTATGACCAGCTAGCTCGATGATGGTCTTCATGAAGACCACACACACAGGATAGGTACCATGAATAGATAGTAGCCCATATTGTAGTCATGCCCATTGACAGCATAGTTGCATGGAGGAGGCCGTCCTTTAGTCAACCTCGGAAACAATGAAGACTGTTGCAGCACACTAATGTCATTGTGAAACTCGAGTATGCCAACGAAAGTGTACCAAATCCACAGGTCTTGTGATGCAACTGCTTCAACAATGTTAGTGGGCTTCTTAACATGGCCCATATATTTCCCATGTAGAGCTTTTGGGTAGTTCTTTCATCTCCAATTCATGCAAACAAGAGATCTGAACATACCTAGACATCCTCTTGCTTTCGGGAGTGTCATGAGCCTTTCAGTGTCTCTGCGACAGTTGATTCTCTGAAGTACTATGGTCCAAACACCTCGACCAATGTAGTAGCAAATTTAATCACGGCATCTCCACATGTGCTCTTAGACATCTCAGGTAATCGTCCCACGAATCTGCGGCCGTGCAATATGCAAGCATCTTGCATGCAACTGTGCACAGAATCCAATTCTTCGTATGGCATCCTTCTTCAAGATGAAGTAGTCATCGTAGGCCCGAGCGCCATTGTAGAAGCGACCAAACATATTTTTCCGCATCCGACAGCGCCGGTGAAACTTGTGCTTGAATAGGGTCTCAAGGGCAAAATAGTCATCCATTAGTGGCAAATGCCCGTGTGCCCTTTTCCGATTCAGCACCTCGAGGACTCTTGATCATTCCCTAGAAATTGAGAACATGCTCTTCCGCATGCTCCGTGTCTGTAAGGACCGTCTGCATGATCGTCGTTTCATCCACATAATCCTCGTCATCGAACGAGCCATGAGATGACTCAACGTAGTGCTGGTAGATATACACCATGTTAGAATCCATTGCTTCAATGAAGGGAGTAAAATTGTCCAAAATTTAGCATGGGCATTTCACCAAACACTAGCCGGGCGTGGTGATCCCATGGGCAGCATAGGGGCAGATGGTACCTGCATGCCGGACAAATGAGGGTTGTGGAATGGCGGCGTTGGCAAAGCAGCATGGCGGCCAGGTGGAGCGGCAGAGGTCACAGAGATCCGGCAAGGACTTGGCGGGCGGCCAGGGTGGTATAGCAGTAGCGTCGGCCAGGGAGGCAGCAGTTGTAGAGAAAGCAGAAAGAGACGGAGACGCGAGGTCTACGTGTGATTTTGGATGGGTCAGAGTCCTACGTGATAGAGGTTTGTTTCTAGTTAGCGGAAAAATGGGCGCGCGGACTGGTCCACAGACCGGTACGAGACAACTACGGATGGAAAACTACGTCCGGATGCCTCTGTTCGGTCTGTTTTGGAGATCCGCTAAGACGGCAAATAAAGGTTGACATATTACAAGATGCGACCAAGAAACACCTAATACGGAATCGCCATGTTCCATGGCAAGCTCATTATAAAGTTAGAAAAGAGAGTATAAAGCATGTATTTCAAACTTTCTTTAAAACACTATTATTTGGATTATTAACATGTAAATACTACTACTGCTGCTACTGCCGAAGATTCTTCTTCCTGTTGTTTCATTATATGGACAATCTGATTCATGTGGATTATATTGCAGGGTACTTTTCCCATGCAGTACATGTCTTCATCCACACTTCCGTTGTGAACTTATGATTTGGCTCACTCTGGTTCCGATCGCTCGACATCAAGCTAACCCCACTCCACATCCTTCAAAAGGAAAGAAAAACTCTAGCAAACTGCTCTCTGAGTGGTATGTCTCTCGCCTTGACCGACCTGCTATGTCCCCTCCTTCATGCTCGCCTCTATCATTGGCCACATCAAGCCATGTGGGGATTAGGCCCTGTACAGTAGATCCGGCTTGCCTGTTCCCTTCCCATGCTCTCATCCGTGCTCCCACTTCATCCTACGGCTGTCTTTTTTCCTTTTTCCTTTCTAATATAATTATCTCGTCCCTGTACAGTGGCAGGTGCTTGCATGGGTGCTTGAGAAAAAAACCTGATTTTTTCCTGGGATTGGTTTGAATAGGTGCTTAGGAAAGGAGACAGAAGCAAAAGTTTGCTTCTAGTTCCCTTGAGTCACGCTGAAGGCAGATAGAAGCAACGGAAGCACATCTGCCTAGCACCTTTTCATTGCGAGACCACATTTATTTGCGACGCTACGCTGCTCTTTTTTCTTAAGCACCCGTGTGTAAGCACCTACCATTGTACAAGGCCTAAAGGCATGTTCGGTAGTGCTCCACGGTCACGAAGTCCCTGACTCCAGCGCCAGCAGCCAGCACCTGGCTTCTCCCCAGAAATCCTGGAGCGAGCGAACAATACAGTTTGATAGCTTCTGCTCCCGAGCGATCCTGCCAGGATGAAAAGCGCATGCGCAACGATTTGGTCCATTCCTGCAGGCCTAATTTGTCTGTGACTTGAGGCAACCATGGGGCAAATCCCAAATTTTAAAAGCATGGACGAAAAGTGCGCCATGGCAGCGCAATCGTGGTTGGGGAGCCTCCCCGTGATGAGAAGCCCAATTTCCCGCGATCGGATGCTATGACCGCGATTGCGGCGTGAAACAACGCTAAATTGGTTAGTTGTCGCTGCATTTTCCCCCGATCAGCTGAGATTCCATTTTAACGGGCCGAAATAGAGGCCTAACCAGATCTGAGCGCATATTAATCCGGAAAACCTAGCGTCATTCAGTCATTCTGTCAGATCTCGTTCCTTTGTCTCCCTCTCCTCCGAAAAGTTGTGGCGGCTGGGCGGCTCTTCATAGCTGTGCTCGACGGCCCGGAGGCAGCGATGAGCCAAGTGGCGACCAACGCTCCAGGCAACAGGCTACAACCAAGGCTCCTCCAGACGGCTCGAAGCCTACATAAATGATCCCACATCGGTTGTCTGTTTTAAACTCTCGGTTTGCCGTAAACAAAGGTTCCCCTCCATGATATTCTGGAGCCCCCGTCTACAATTCTAATATCAATGGTCCGTTTGCAAGATTCTAGTATTGTTACTATCAAAGACTCATCCCAAAATAGTGTCAATCAACTACTTCTGCCACCACTACTCACTCATACCATGGAAACCCTTCGGACCAAGTTCCATCTCATTTTTTTCAACTTTCATAGACTCTTGTCTAGTCTCACAAAGGAAGACTGGCTTGGGGTTATTGCCTTTTGAGAGGGCCAACACCTCACGAACTGTCTCGTGGTCCCCTCCTGTAACGCCCTCGATGCGGCTATATCTCCCACGTGTCGAAGCACAACTTAGAGGCATAACCACATTGAAAGCAATGTCGCAAGTGAGGTAATCTTCACACAATCCATGTAATACAATAAGGGAAAAGAGATACATAGTTGGCTTACAATCGCCACTTCACACAATTACATGAATAAAGCATTACATCATCCAAGTACAATCAGGGCCCGAATATGGAGCCAAAATAAAAGAAGAACCCCAAATGCGACAAAGGTCCCCGATCGACCCCAACTGGGCTCCACTACTGATCAACTAGAACGGAACAACACAAAGGACAAGATCTTCATCGAGCTCCTCCTGAGCTTGGTTGCGTCATCTGCACGGACACATCGGCACCTGCAAGCTGGTTTTGGAAGTATCTGTGAGCCACGGGGACTCAGCAATCTCACACCCTCGCGATCAAGACTATTTAAGCTTATGGGTAAGGTAAAGGTATGAGGTGGAGCTGCAGCAAGCGACTAGCATATATGGTGGCTAACCTACGCAAAAGAGAGCGAGAAGAGAAGGCAAAGCACGGTCGATAAAAATATGATTAAGAAGTGATCCTAAACAACCTACGTCAAACATAACTCCAACACCGTGTTCGCTTCCCGGACTCCGCCGGAAAGAGACCATCACGGTTACACACGCAGTTGAATCATTTTAATTAAGTTAAGGTTCAAGTTATCTACAACCGGACATTAACAAATTCTCATCTGCCCATAACCGCGGGCACGGCTTTCGAAAGTTCAAATCCCTGCAGGGGTGTCCCAACTTAGCCCATCACAAGCTCTCACGGTCAACGAAGGAATAGACCTCCTCCCGAGACATTCCGATCAGACTCGGTATCCCGGTTCTACAAGACATTTCGACAGGGTAAAATTAAACCAGCAACATCGCCCGAATGTGCCGACAAATCTCGATAGGAGCTGCACATATCTCTTTCTCAGGGCACACTCAGATTGTCCTAGGTACGGGTAGGCCAGCCTAGAGTTGCCCCTGGTGGCCACCGGCAGCTGACAGGTTGGACCAACACTCAGAGGAGCACTGGCCC
>NC_041382.1:778560296-778561386 GCF_002162155.2 Triticum dicoccoides
GGGGGGTAAAATAATGATGACCCTCAGGAGCGCGACTCCCAAGGGAAAAGAAAAGGCTAGGTGGCAAATGGTAAAACCAATGTTGGGCATTGCTGGAAGAGTTTTACTCAAGGCAAACTGTCAAGGGGTTCCCATAATAGCCCAACCGCGTAAGGAACGCAAAATCCGGGAACATAACACCGATATGACGGAAACCAGGACGGCAAGAGTGGAACAAAACACCAGGCATAAGGCCGAGCCTTCCAGCCTTTACCAAGTATATAGATGCATTAATTAAACAAGATATATTGTGATATCCCAACAAGTAAACATGTTCCAACAAGGAACGATCTCCATGTTCCAACAAGGAACAAAACTTCAATCCTCACCTGCAACTAACAACGCTATAAGAGGGGCTGAGCAAAGCGATAACATAGCCAAACAACGGTTTGCTAGGACAAGGTGGGTTAGAGGCTTGGTTCACCAATATGGGAGGCATGATCAGCAAGTGGTAGGTATCGCAGCATAGGCATAGTAAAAGAGCGAGCAACTAGCAAGCAAAGATAGAAGTGATTTCGAGGGTATGATCATCTTGCCTGAAATCCCGTAGGGAAGAAGAACGAGTCCATGAAGAAGACAAACGGACGTAGTCGAACGGGTCCTCACAAACGCGACGTTACCGGAACCAACCCGAAGAAGCAAACACCGGAAATAAGCACACAACATAGTAAACAACCATCACATAAGCATGGCACGATGCGCAAACAAGTATGATGCATGTCCAGTTTAATGAGGCATGGCATGACAAAGTGCAACAAACAACACTACAAATTAAGTGGAGCTCAATATGCAATTTAGTTCGATCTTGTTTATGTACCCAACAATATTAAATGTTGTTAACCATGGCAAGAGGTGAAGCAAAAGTAAACTACACATTCTAAGCAATTTAAATGGGGCCGGAACCGTCAAACAACAATCCGGTAAATCCCCATATGCATTAGTAATTTAAAGCAACAACAATTTAAACATTTTAATTATTGTTATCATGATGCGGATGACATGAACAAGTTTTGTGCAATTTATATTAAAAGTTGACAAGAGCATTAAGAAG
>NC_041382.1:778561396-778570976 GCF_002162155.2 Triticum dicoccoides
CGACTCCCAAGGGAAAAGAAAAGGCTAGGTGGCAAATGGTAAAACCAATGTTGGGCATTGCTGGAAGAGTTTTACTCAAGGCAAACTGTCAAGGGGTTCCCATAATAGCCCAACCGCGTAAGGAACGCAAAATCCGGGAACATAACACCGATATGACGGAAACTAGGGCGGCAAGAGTGGAACAAAACACCAGGCATAAGGCCGAGCCTTCCACCCTTTACCAAGTATATAGATGCATTAATTAAACAAGATATATTATGATATCCCAACAAGTAAACATGTTCCAACAAGGAACGATCTCCATGTTCCAACAAGGAACAAAACTTCAATCTTCACCTGCAACTAACAACGCTATAAGAGGGGTTGAGCAAAGCGGTAACATAGCCAAACAACGGTTTGCTAGGACAAGGTGGGTTAGAGGCTTGGTTCAACAATATGGGAGGCATGATCAGCAAGTGGTAGGTATCGCAGCATAGGCATAGCAAAAGAGCGAGCATCTAGCAAGCAAAGATAGAAGTGATTTCGAGGGTATGGTCATCTTGCCTGAAATCCCGCAAGGAAGAAGAACGAGTCCATGAAGAAGACAAACAGGCGAAGTCGAACCAAAACTCACAACTCCGGAACGAAACCGAAGCTAACGCGAGAAGCAACCCGGAAAGAAGCAAACAACATAGTAAACAACCAACACATCAACATGGCACGATGCACAATCAAGTATGATGCATGTCCGGTTTAATGAAGCATGGCATGGCAAAATGCACAAACAATCCTACAAATTAAGTGGAGCTCAACATGCAATTCCGTTGCATATTGACGAAACACCACATTCAAGTTATTTGGTTCGATCTCATTTATGTACCCAACAATATTCAATGTTGTTAGCATGGCAAGAGATGAAGCATAAAGAAACTACACATCTAGTCAAGGTTAAATGAGGCCGGAAGCAACGAACAACAAATCCGGAATCTCCTCATATGCATATATTAGGTTAGGTCTTGTTCTGTCCTAAACCATATTTTATAGTTATTAAACATGCAAGATGATGCCACCATGTTAAACTAGGCAAAATTCTACCCCATTTACATATAAAGATTATTTAATTCGGAGCTACGGTTATTTAGTTATGAATTAAGGCATTTTAACATGACATAGAGCAAAAATTAATCAAACAACATTTTAAACATTTTAAACATGGGTGAAAGTGGCAAATTATTAAACTAGACAATTCTGAGCAAGTTTCATATATAAATCATTTTAATCCGATGCACGAATTGTGAGTTATTATATGCATGAACATGAGGGTCTTTTCTGCAAAACTGGCAAACTCTGGATAATAGCTAAAATCGCAGCGTAGGGAAAAAATAACACGGGCCGCATCTGGCTGGGCCAACAGTGCATAGGAGGGCTGGGGGTGGCTGCTCACATGGGCCACGTCACAGTCGGTGGTGAGGTGAGGCCGGAAGGGGGACGCAGCTGGGCCTCGGCCCACTCGGTGGAGGAGGGAGGCCGGCATGGGACTCCTGGGCCTTGCGCGGCACAGGTGAGTGGCTGGGCCGGCTGGCCAGGCCGCGGCCCACGTGTCGGCGACGCCTGTCGTCCTCCTCCTCCTCGAGCCAGAGGGGATCGAGCGAAGGCAGGGGCGCCGGGCCTTCGAGCTCCGTCGAAGCAAAGGGCGCGGCGGCAGTGACGAACGGGATCCCTCGGATCTGGTGGGGAGGAGGCCGGAGTGGCCGGATCCGGGGTTTGCGCATCCACCGATGGTCGACGGCGGCAGCGGAAGCTTCCGGTGGCGGCGGTGGTTCCCTGCGGGGTAGGAGGGAGAGCGCGAGGTGAGTAAGAGGGAGGAGAAGAAAGAGAGAAGAGACAGGGACGGCGGGGCTCTGTCCTGAGGTGGAGGTCGCCGGCGGCGGCACACCGGTGGTCGACAGAAGGAGGCGAAGCGCGAGGCGAAGCGGGGCTCCAGCAGGAGGAGGCAAATGAGCGGGCGAGCGAGCGCGCTCGGGCGCACGGCGGCGGGGCGATTCGGGCCCGGGCGGCCCAGGGCGGGCTCCAGATGGATTCCGGCGGGCCCGCGCGGCTGGAGGCGCGAGGGAGGGGCTGAGGCGACGCGTGGGGGCTTGCCACTGGTCTAGGGAGGCGCGCTGACGGTCTCAGGTGGCGGCGCGGCCATTGGAGGCTCGCCAAGTGGCGGGACGACGGTGGCTGGCGCCGGGAAACGAGGGGGAGGCGGTTGGTGGCACGGAATTTGAGGAGGGAGGCGGCAGGGAGGTAGGGGAAGGGCTAGGCTGCCAAATTTGGAAGGGGTTGTCCATATATAGACAGGGATGGCTAGGGTTTGGGTTTAGGGGGGTTTTAGGAGCGTTTCGGAGCCTCCGATCGCGATCTGACGGCCCGGAACGGAGGGGGTTTAGGTGGGCTGCAGGTGAGTTGTGAAAAGAGGTTGGGCTGAGATGAGAGGAGAGGGGAGCAGCCCGGCAACTGTTTCCGGAGACCGAAAACGTCCGACGTTAGACCGGCTATATTGTCGCTATAGTTTAACGGTTGGGCTATCAAACGGACTCCAAATGTGATGAAACTTGGCAGGCGACCTACTAACAACAAAACAACACCGCATGCCAACTTTCACCCTATTCCGAAAACATTTTCCGGCCACTTGTAAAAATAATATTTCGGACATGTCGCGGGCGCGTGCAAGTGTGTCTGGGCTCAGAACGGACAACGGAAGGAACTGGGAGAACCCGGACGGATGCAAGTTTTAAAACATGATGATGCAATGCACATGATGACATGACAAGATGCAACATGCAAGCGAATGACAAGGCAACAACAGCAAATAACTGGAAGACACCTGGCACCTCGACCTCGGGGTGTTACACCTCCCCCCTCCTGGGCAGTTCCACGATAAGATATTCATTGAGACGGGCGGTCCTCCTCGAAGATGGGCACCAAATTTTGTGGGTTCTCGCTATCCTTGGAAACTCTTGCCCTCTTGCTACTAGAGCTACTTGTAGGAGAGTTATTCTCCTTCGAATCCTTGCTAGAACCATCAGTGATAGCCAGCAAGGGTTGCGGGGTACCAGAGGCTGCCTTGAGCGCCCCTTCTGCCTTGTCCGTGTTCAGTCTCGTTCTGGGGACCTTATCCTGCACTATGCTGCACCCTGGGATCTTCACGGGGCACATGGACATGTCCATCATATCAGGATCAACCACTTTCTTCCCCAGCCCAGCCGATGCATTCGTTGCCAGAGATTTAACATGCACATTCCTGGAACGATCGGCCGTATGTTCCTCTGCTGACTGAGAGTCCCCTCTAGGTTTGTTGGGTGCGCCCGCGTACAGCCACACGCCAAACTTCATATCCTTCTCCTCGTGTATACCCATTCCGCACTCCTTGAATTCATGGCCTACAAGGCGACACATTCTGCAAAATCTCGCCAACTTTTCATATCGAACAAGGTAAACATGGCATTCTCTACCACGGACAATACTCACAGATTTCGTCAGGGGCATTCTGATGTCATGGTTAACCCTGACTCTTACATAGTCTCCCCTGATATTACCATCCAAGCGCATCTCCATGATCTCTACTACACCCTTCAAAATGTTCTTCTTGCAGTAAACATCTGGAAGCTTATGGATTTGTAGCCAAACAGGCATATGAACAATGCTAACCTCCTCTGTTTTAGTAAAACCATCATATGGGCATAGTAACACTGCCCAGTTGCGAAACAACCACGGTCCCTGTAGCATAATTCGATCCCAATCCCCCAAGCACGATGCCTGCACGACGAACCGATTGGGGCCGACCGGACGGAATCTTGCCCGCTGCATCGGATTCCACGCAGCTCTCATGTCCTTGTAAAATGTCGATTGACTAAAGGTTTTCTCAGTATGAACCCTAGCTAGGGCAAGCCATCGAGTACTTTCCTGGAGTTATGGGTCTTCCTCGTCAATCACAATGTCCTCGAACTCCGCCCTCCGGAACGGACTTGGCGGCAGATGCGGACCCGCCACCGCCGCTCGTGGCAGAGCGGGCATCCAAGGGGGGCGCCATCCAGACTAATTAGCGGATCACCTGGGGCCTGCCGTCGACGGGGAGAACTCACGGGTAACCTAGATCGCCCGAGAGGAGGAAAACCCAGCTAGTTTTCTATGGCAACTCCATACAGCAGGCTCATGGCTATATTATTAACCATGCTTTTAGTGTGTGCTTGTACGGGTTCAATACTATGTGCTATTTCGTGATATGAAAACAAGCATATACTTTATCCAAAAGAAAGCATGCATACTTGCACAAAGAAAGTTAATGCCTGTGATGTAGAAACAAATACGTATAAATTCAAAACTGGAAATCGATCGTTTTTATTGCATCGTCAAGACAATACAATCAGCAGGCCCTCCCTCGCGCGATCGGTACATATGTCACTGGATGGATCAGTTGAAAGAGTCGAGCCGTTGCGTGTTGGTCCAGTACTGCACGAAGATCAGGGCGGAGTGCGTGCTGGCCGTGCCGTCGACGTTCGTCGCGTCAATGGCAAGCAGGTAGTTGAGCGCCGGCGCCACAATCTGGAACTGCCCGCCGTTCACTCTGGTGAACGTCAGGCGGTCGCCCGTCTGATCATTGTGCTGCTGCACGGCCCATCGGCCGAGCTCCTGGATGCGCGGGACGGACAGGTCCGGGATTGGCTTGAACGGCGTGTGATCCTGATCAAACGCCGCCGTGCAATCAACGGCGGCGGCAACGACGACGAGCGCGAGGAGGAGCTGGCTGCAGGTCGCCATGGCTTGTCTCTGCTGGCTGGTCGTCGTTGTCATCGAATTGGTGATGGTGGTGGTGGTCATGGATTGTAGATCGAGGTGAACGAGTAGATTGTTCATTTATATAGACTTCAATCGTATCAAATCAATCGCTAGGGCTTGGCAGCATTCATGCCTGTATGTATGGCAAATTATGATTGCGTAGATATATATACTTCAGCATGCATGCACTAATTAATCGGTTAGGCAGGACAACACACACCAGAAGATTATTTGTTTCCATGCATGAGTAGTTTCCTAACTGCATGCCAAAATTAAGGATTATTGCCAGATCATCATATAAATATTTAGTACTAGTATGGCATATTAATTAAGATTGCACACATATATAGCATGCACTAATCAATCCTGAGGCGGGCAGGAATACTCACCTGATTATTTCTTTCCAGGATTTGTTGCCAAATTGCCAAAAGAATGATTAGTTTCCATTTTTAATTTTTGCGGCGTGGATTAGTTTCCAGCTAACCGCTAGATCCTTTGATTTTCGAGAGTTCCGTCTAAAAAAATAATTGGTTTTCTTTTATAAAGAAAATAATAATCATCCCTACATAATTTTTTTTGAGGTAGACAGATATTTTTGATTGGACCCCAATAACCGGGGAAAGTCAATTTTGTAGCCTCCTTGTAAAATCAGACTAGAAATGGCCCAGGTTTAAGATCCAAAAAAGTACTACCATGGGCAAATTCTATGTGACGTTGCAGGCGCCCGTTATTGTGTATATTAATATGCAAAAAAAAGAAAAACAATGGTGGTCGCTGCGAATCCAATAGGAAGAAACTAGTTAACAAGCGCTTCTTCAAGAGTCTCGCAACGATCACTTGTGGTGGGGCTGAGACCGTGCCACTTGACGTCCTCTCAGCTGCCGCCACGTGCCACATCTTGGGCGCTTCCTCTGGATTTTTTTTATTTGTTTGCACACGTTTTCTGCTTTTTAGATGTATTTTTTATAGTTTTTTAACTTTTCGGTTTTCACCAGTCTTTCTTAGCTTTTCACCAAAAATTTGGAAAACCAATTTTGCGTGAAAATACACGTTTTTGTTTTTTCCTTTCGTGAGACACGTTTTTCTTCCCCGGGAGACACGTTTTTGCTTAACAGAAAAAATGTGTTTTCTTCTCTTTTTTTTCCTTTCGTGAGAGACACGGTTTTACTTCCACGAGAGGCACAGCCGTGCCTCTTGGAAACGAAAAAACGCGTTTTTTTTCTTGTATGAGAGGCACGGTTTTGCTTTCGCGAGAGGCACAGCCATTATCATCGTGGAATTTAGTTTTGAAGATTTCGACGCGAGGAATCCAATGATGAAAACGGTTCAAGATTTGAACAAACCATTTAAGAGATAAAACGTTTTGAATAAACGGATCTACGATAAAAAAAGAAAACGCACAGCTTGCAACAAGTGGGCCCACATGCAAAGCGCCACTTGTCACAACCTAGGCTAGGTGAGAGTGATCTTTGAAATGAGTACTCCTTAATTAGTGATTTCGATCGAACAGACGGCCTCACACATTGAGGTTCGTTCGTAAACCCAACGCGTCGCGGAGCAGGATCTGCTAAGCTTGAACTCTTCCTTTTTTTTATTCCTTCCTTCTCTCTTTTTTTTTTCTTTTTCCTATTTTCCATTTTCGTTTTTTTTCAATTCTTTCTTCTTCCAGGTTTCTTCCATCATCGATTTTCATTTTTTTTCTTTTCTTAAATGCATGAAATTTTTCCAAATTGATGATGTTTTTTAAAAAAAATTCATGAACTTTTGTTTTCAAAATCACTTAACTTTTTTTAATTTTAGTGAACTATATTTAACAACTGATGATTTTTTTATTTGGATGAACATTTTTTTCAAATGCAATGAACTTTTTCCAAATTTGATGATATTTTTCTAAAATTGATAAACTTTTTTAAAATTGATGATCTTTTTTCTAAAATTAGATGAACTTATTTTATAATTGGATGAAGTTTTTTTCCAAATTGGTAAACTTTTTAAAAAATGGTGAATTTTCTTTTCAATTTTTTATGAACGTTATTTAATTTTTCTAAAACTATTTTTTAAAATTGATGAACTTCCATGGCTTGATACTTCTATGGCTTGAACTTCCTAGTGGTTAGCCGAAGTCGTGTTAGTAGTGTAGGGCGCAGGTTCGATACTTCATGTGAGCGCTCTTATATATTAGTTTATGGAGAGAGTATTTTTTTTTCAGAATCATTTACGGAGGGAGTAATGCACCATTTTGTGGCGGTCCGTTTCGTGGGCCGGTGCTGATTAGGAGCTCCCACTACCATGCCTTACAAAAAAAAGTGCGAAACAAATAGAAAATGGGCCAAAAACAGCCATGGCGAATAACACTAAATAGTGTCAGGAAAAATATTAATAAAATAAAATTACCATGGATTTGAAACAAAAATGCACGGCTTGATTTTATATGATTTTCATTTTTTAGAGAAATATTCATTCTATTCATCTTCAATCAGGGCAGTATAATGAGCACCAGAAATAAATTATATCTAGATTCATAGACCACCTAGCGATAACTACAAGTATTGAAGCGAGCTGAAAGCGCGCCGCCCTTATCGCCCCTTCCTCGCCGGAGCCGAGCACAACTTATTATAGTAGATAATCGGGTAGTCGTTGTGCTAATGCCTCATAGAACCAACGCATCAGTTTTCACTTGCTTCATTAACAACACGTAAAACATCCTGCCAGCATACCAGTGCAAAAAAATCTTGGTTTATTTTCTTTCTAATTTTGTCCGTATTGTATGCCCCTCTCTTCTATAGACCCATTTAATTGTCAGCACAAAAAAAGACCCATTAATTATGGGAACGTTTGGGGCCGGGGCGCCAGCCGAACGCTCGGCCGGTCGCACGCGGCTCGTTCGATTGCCCACATCATACGTTTCCAACAGGTAGATCGGTCGGTTGCGCCCCACGTGCCTGTGTGGGACCAAGCACCGCTCAGCGATCTTATCCTCATCTCTCCCGTCATCTTCAACGCCCAACCACACATGACTGCGTCTTCCACCTTCCTCTCCCCCTGCTGCCCCTTACCATTTGCGAAGACAAGCCGGCCGCCGCGCCATGAACCTACGGCAGCCTATCCTCTTTCTCCCTCCGCACCTCCCCAACCCCCGCCACGCCGCAACATCAAGGTCCTGCAAGGGGGACGCCCGCAACGGGGACGTGTGCTGCTTCCTGCGGTGGTTGTGCAGTCGGGGAGAGACGCCGACGATGCCCTGTTGCTTTTGTGCAGCGATGCCGGTTGTAGCTTTTTGGATTGACGGATGTAGCTTTTTCACTAGCTGGTCGCATCTTTTTTGAATTGTTCTATTCCACCCCCCAATCACTTTGTTTTTGCCAGAAACTGGCATCATTGTTTTGCAACGACCGGCCAGGATTTTTGCTGGAACCGGCTCTGCGGTTGCTGCAACCGGCAAGACGACGTGCCCATTGGAGTTGGAGGTGTAGCGCGCTCACCGGCGATGTGGTTTTTGCTGGAACCAGCATAAATGTTTGCTGGAACCGGCTAGTTATTTTGCTACAATCAGACTTTGGGGATTTTTGCTGCTATGTTTATTTTGCTGGAACTAGTGTCAAATTTTGCTACAACCGGCTATTCCTTTGCTACAAGCAGATTTTTTTCTTCTGATTTTTGCTTCTATGGTTGTTTTCCTGGAACCGGGCAGCGGGGATGGTGACCGTTCTGGAACCGGGCAACGGGGATGCTGGAACCATTGGTAGTTTTTGCTTCTACTAGTAGCATTTTTTGCTGGAACCTGCATGTTAAATTTTTTGTGGGGACGGAAGTGTTTTTGTTGTAATTGATTTTTGCTGGAACTTGCATTTTTCTTTGCTGGAGCTGGCTCATGGGATTGCTTCCACAGGCGAGGTGGTGCTCGCGCTGATTTTTTTGCAGTATTCTTTCTTGTTTTTTGCTGGAAACAGTATTTCTTTTTGCTGAACCGGCCAGAGGATTTGCTTCAACCAACGAGAAGGTGCTGGGTGGCGACGGAGAAGACTGTGTTCTTTTTTTTTCCTTTTCTGCAGCCTTTGTGTTTTTCTGCTGGAAACAGCAATTGATTTTGCTGGAACCTGCCAAAACAGAGATTTTTTGCAGTTGTCCAGCGAGGCGAGCGGCCACAGCGTGCTTCATCCTGTGAGCCGGCGGGCAGCCGCGGTGAGCCGCCGAGCGGTGGCGGTGAGCCAATGAGCGGCGGGGTGGGGGCTATGCGCAAACCACCGCAGAGGATATGGTAGATCTGAAGCGAGGAAGAAGCAGACGTGCGTGGGATAGCTCGCTGAATCGTGCGGTTCTGGAAACACTAATTGTGCGGCTGCACGAGGACCGGCCGAAACGTTTGGGCGGGCGCACCGGCGCCCAGCGCTGGCCATTAATTATCGGTCATGGATTTGGGCGACCTCGACCCGACTGCCCCGGTTGACTCTCCTGTGACTGTGATGTCTACAGGTCTAGCAGAGGAGATCGTTCCAGACTCCCAGTCGCCCTCAGTCTCTCTCCTCCCGAACCCAAGCGAAACTCACCGCCTCGCCCGCCCAACCCGGAATCCAGACCTGGTCTCCACGGTCGCGCCAGCCGCCATGGCGAGGTGGCCGCCGGCGATGCTGCTGGTACTGGCAGTGGCGCTGGTGGCGGCGGGCACCGAAACCGGCGAGTGCATCCACGAGCTGGTGCCCTACGAGGGTGGCTTCACGTTGGGGAATTTCGTCGTCGTTGACCATGACATCTTCTGGAGCTCCGACTGCCCAGACCCGGA
>NC_041382.1:778571349-778614081 GCF_002162155.2 Triticum dicoccoides
GACTTCACGGTACTCGCCCGATTCATCTCCCTCCCCCTCATCGCATTCTTCCTGCGGATTTGATTTGATTTGGATGCGAGGATCTGGTTGATTTGAGTCGATTATGGGTTGTTTTGGTACGGATCTGTGGGGGCTGTCGGCTTGAAATTGGTCCCGCATCGAATCCCGGGGATCTGCGCTGCGGCTTGCCGATTTGGCGATTAGTAACGTGCATTATTTTTGTTTAGTTCTAGTGCGTAACTTGTACTGTATATTATTTAATATAGGGGAGTGTTGATTCGTTGGTGCTCTCGTGCAAAATCCAGACCACTGAGGGAAATTTCGGGTGCTCCTTTGGTATCTGTGGCTTGGCATGCGTGTATTGTGAGTGCAGTCCGTGGATGATTCAGATTCTAGTGATTGACAACACTACTGATTTCATGGAAATTGTTGCTTCATAAAAGTATATGCTTTGATGAAGAGCTTCTTCTGGAGTTCCGTTATCAGATCGGGATCCTTAAGTTCACTTGAGCACACATTTTGTTTGCCCCTTTCACAATTGAGTTTCTGCATTCTCACTTTCTCGCTCTAGATAGAGAAATTGATACAACTAGCGTACCTTATTTCTTTGAGAGAAGTGCATATTTCAACCCTGAAATCTTGCCCTAGTCTAATTTACAACCCCAAACTTCAATAACGTCTAAACTACAACCCCCAACTCTCAAAACCGGTCAGGATTCATCCCTTCTCTACCTCTCGACCAGTTTTGACCAAGTTGACCGGTTTTAAAGGTTGAATCCTGACCGGTTTTGAGAGTTTGGGGTTGTAGTTTAGACGGTATTGGAGTTCGGGGTTGTAAATTAGACTAGGGCAAAAGTTCGGGGTTGAAATATGCACTTCTCTCTATTTCTTTCATTTAGCAATTGATCCATGGACCACCTTGCTCATGTTTGATAATACTGTTTGTGAACATAGGTAACTTCACGAGGCGGTAACACTGTATATACGTTGAAGGGAAAATCTGGTGATAAATTCGAGTTTAATGCTCCAAGGGGTGGAACGTACAAGTTTTGTTTCCATAGTCCATATGGAGCACCTAAAACTGTTTCTTTCTACGTTCATGATGGTTAGCTTACTGGCCCTGTTCCTCAAGCTCGGTATTCTTCAAATTAGTTTGTTTGCAAGTGTTGAGCACTGACCGATTAATTGGATTCTTAAATGGATCACCGGGACATAAACTAGAAAATGTATCCGCTCTAGTAGTAAAGATATGCATGCAGGAATGACTAGCAAGCCATATATACCAAAATTTTGATGTACCTTGCAAGAGATCAAATGGGCCGTGGCAAGGGCAACTTGGTAGGCAAGTAGGAAAATACATAGTAGTTGTGTGGTGTTGATTGTGGCTATTTACTGTTATGAACTTTATTATTAGCCATGCACGTGCCTTTATTTTTATGGCCGTGCAGATGGACAAATGTAATTTAAAATCTTCAAACCTAAGCCTATACATATTGGATGTATCTAGGTTGAGTAATTGAATTGAAATTCTGATGTAATATGCTCGCAGTCGATTTAGTAATTTGTTTCTCTAGACCAATATTAAACTACTATAAGCGAAATTTTGAATCAAATAGTGGGCTAGTATAGTCTCAACGCTATTGTTTATAAGAGAGTGAGTCTTGCCATGTAAAAGAGTTTGAGTGTCTCGCCATATAGGGAGGAGTAAGATGTTGGATGAACTGTTTGGCTTCAGAGGATAGAGTTTAATTCAATTAATCGGATTAAGTCAATAGAATTAGAATTCTATTCACGTAGATTTTTCCATTGGACTCTACTTGGAATTAAAATCTCTGTTTTTTAAACAAAAGCATAGCTGCACATTTGGAAGTTTTTAGCAAATTACTGCACCTATTAGTAATATGGTATCGTATCAAAACGGGGATGCGGAGGGGCCAGTAGGCATGAAACACATCTACATTTGGGGGCCTGATCAGTCCCCTACCAAATCGTTGCCTTGCCAATATTTGGCATGCGAACAGAAACTGGCATGCCTAGGTGGCTATGTCACTTGTCAAATTATATTAGTAGTTGTCAAAATACTAATCATAAATTTAGCTGGCAATATGTTTCCAAGCCCCAACTTTGGCTTGCTGAAATTTGGAAAGGCAAATGTTGGTATTAAAGTGACCAGCCCCTGGATCTGTGGCCTTGTTAGTTGATCCTCATCATGAACCTTGTCTCACCCTTTATCTCAGGTCGCAATCTTGTTCTGGAGGAGGCCCTGAAGGGGGGAGCCTTCAAGAAGAGGTATGATGAGTGGATGGCTAGGTATCACCGCACATACAAGGAGGAAGCCATGAAGAAGAGGTTCGAGGAGTGGATGGCCAAGTACCGTCGCACCTACAAGGATGATGAGGAGAAGGCGCGGCGCTATGAGCTATTCAAGGACTGTGCCAAGATGGTTGATAAGCTTAATGTGTTTCCGGGTGGGGCGACCACAAACAACTTCTGCGACTATTCTGAGGATGAGAGGCAAGCCAGCTTAGGGGCCGAGTAATCGTGATTGCCATCAGTGATGGCAAGGAAGTGGCTCTTATGCCTAAGGTAAAATGGGCTCCAATCATCTGAGACCTCGAACTCTTGTCATTGATCATCTGCACAAAAATATAGTAGTAAGTTCATATTATCTTGGTGTAGAATCAGTCATACACCATACGACATGTAATATCTCTGCTCGGTGGGCATTTGCTGCTCTGTGAACTGCAACATTGGCTGCTCCAAATAAACAAAACGAACTGCAAGAGATGAATGTGAACTGTACGTCACCTCTACATACTAGTACTCCATTAAGAGAACTGCAATTCATGTGAACTCTTATATAAACCTAAGGCACAAGGTTAGTCTTCAATTTATATTGTCATATACATCAAAGAAAATAACTTGCTGCTCTTAATAAGTAACCTAGTTGTGCTAATTGTCATATATCAGAAAATGCCAACGGAGGCCGAGCTCCAGGGAGCTCATTTTTATATTTCATTTTTCCTGATCGCGAAAATTTCAAATTTATTCATGAACACATATACACATGTATACTACGTATTAGTAAGCGTGCACGTGCAACGCACGAATAACCGTACACAGGAATTTCCCTGTTCATAATTAGCAAAATTCACACATCAAAGGCAATCAAGGGGGTGAACTTTCCATAGAGAACATACATGATATTTACTGTGCGTATAGTAAAAATGGAACAAAATATTCCATAATGTTTCTATTATCTAATGCAAACTTCATAGGACTTATGATGCGATTAAGCATTGTACAAATGAACATGGTAGAGAAAGAAAAGGTACAAAAAGGAAAAATAGGAACATACTAAATGAGTGCCAAGGTAAACTTTATCAGAGTTATAAGTGATAAAGGGCCATACACTGTCGCAAGGCACAAGCAATTTCATGAAAAGCAATGAAAAAAAGTTAAATAATAATATGATTGTTCATGGTTCTTACATGATGAACCACAAATGTTTCCAAAAATAAACATGGGAAAAGTATCATATAGTACTCCCTCCAATCCATATTACTTGTCGCTCAAACAGATGTATCTAGAGACATTTCAGTGCTTGATACATCCATTTGAGCAACAACTAATATGGTTCAGAGGGAGTATATGATTTTAGAACAAGTTCATGTCATACATGCATGAGAATAACGCTCGATTCACGAATCAACATCAATCTTAACACATAGACCAATGACAATTATAACCTTGTGGTGCCACGGAACAATTCACCAATCTATACTGATCACAATCGGTTCAATTTTAATGTGCATTGGACATAGTGCTCCTAAAGGCAATGCCTTCATCTTGGGAGAATTTTGTCTGATACATACTTGACACATAGAAGCATTTGACACATCTAGTGCATCATCTTGATACTGGCACGGTTGTGTTAACAATAGCGCATTTCCTGACGAAAATATGAGATACCATGCAAATTACTATCTAATCTTGAACGTGCTTCACGCGGTATCCAGAAGCCAACGCTACAGGAGCATTAACTTGATCACCTGCACCTTGTAATTCAATCAACTGATCTGAGGTTATAATGTAAAAAAAATTTAAGGTCACATCTATATTCAAATATTTCATCTTCTTTAGAATACTTAACTTTCCTTTATCTAAGAAAACAATGTCATAAACATATGTAGATTCAACGTCCTATCTCAGAGAAAATAATAAGTACAAAAGAAATTGTCAAGGTTTCTACATGCAGCATTCCAATGCTTGATGCGCCCTCTCTAGGAGCAGCAGTACATAAACTGAGTCCTTGCAAGCCAAGATCTGAATCCCCCACACAAGAATATCAGTTTTTCACAGCAGGAAATTAACCCCACAAACTAAAATAAAAAATTGAATCCTTGCAAATAAAAATCAAAACTGAATGCCATGCAGAACATATCACATATGCTCAAAATAGAGAACCGAATTGATACATGCAGCATTCCAATGCTTGATGCACCCTCTCTAGGAGCAGAAGTACATAAACTGAGTCCTTGCAAGCCAAGAGCTGAATACCCCACACAAGAATATCAGTTTTTCACAGCAGGAAATTAACCCCACAAACTAAAATCAAAAACTGAATCCTTGCAAATAAAAATCAAAACTGAATGCCCTGCAGAACATGTCACATATGCTCAAAATAGAGAACCGAATTGATGAGATGGTAGGTTAATCTATCAGGGGGAAGAAGTGGGTGGATCAACTTATGGGGACAGAGATACCAGTGTCTTGGGGTCTTGATTGCAGGGAGTAAAAGGCGAGTGAGGTGGCTAACTGGAGAACATTTGCGATATTTGTTAGGCCAAAAAAAAGTTCCAGATCAGTCAAGTCATTCCCAATGAAGAAGCTGAGCCAAACCTAACGAATCAACGCCTCCATTTTGGCCATCTCAGTGTGGTCGACCCCTAATTCGAGTGTGGTGCATCGATGCAGACACTCCACGCCTCCACCAAGCCAAAAAAAAATATGCATTCAATTTTAGTAAGGGCATTCATGATTAATGGAGGATCGAATTCTCACTTTTAGTAAAGGCATTCATGGTGTCTGTTTGAATTATTGTCATACTGGGATCCAGAGGCTAACTGTTAACACAAACTCGCAAATAGTATACTGCCGTGTACAGTGAACAAACCAACTAACATGATATTCATGGGAATTTTAGATAGAAATGTACGAATACGGAAGTAGGATCCCGTGCTGAATTTATACCTTTGAGGCTACCTCCTGAACCATTTGTTGTTGATTTGACATCTTTTGGTATACTCAGGAAGCTTCAACTCTAGTTCTTCTATATACGGCCTACAAAATGATAATTTGACGCAGTGAAACAGTGGTGGTTCTTGACATTGCTTATCAACTGGGGGGTCACAAGACGGAAAGAAAGATCCCCATTTAAGGAATTATATTGGTGCTGGAAACCCGCGCCCACTAAATAATACAACTGACAAGAACATCAAATTGGATGCAATTACAGGGGTAAATTGATTGTATTTAGGCATCCACAAGATTAAGCTTGTACTCTGAAAAAATGTGTGCCTGTTTCTCTACAATGGAATGCCCTAATACTAAGGTTAAAACATCATCTAATAATTTCTGTACAATGAACATTTTGTTTCAAATAATTCTTTCTGCTTAGAGTGCTAGAAAATGTTCAACTGAAAATGCAAGGAGGAAGATATCGATCAGGTTGATGGCAGTATATACTTAAACACAGTCTCCTACTTCCTCTGAAGTTTTGCTAATTCCCTTCCCAGATTCAGAAATCAAAACCCACCTCAGATTTCTGTTTATAAACAACCAGTGAAACTGCACGTACATGGCCAAAATCAAGATTTCAAGTAATCTAATTCAACATGGTTCTCATTGAGAAAAATAACATACACGTGAGCTCCACACTCTCGGTCCCCGGCACGAAAAAAACCATTGCATGTCGATGAGCGTCTGTGGTGCACGAAGAAACAACAGTGGTGATACTTCAATCTTTGGCACACCTCCAGATAAGCTCAGATCAAACCTGAAAATGCAAAATTGCTAACATAAAAATTAGCACACTTCCAGATCACATCGAGACAATCAAATAAATATACTAACCAAATAAATCTTGTATTGTAGTCATACATAAAGCAAAACTATTTGGAGTTGCGTCTTCTATGAAGATCATTAGCCTAAACGGGGAAAACAACGACTCCCTACTTGAGTGAGTACCTAAAGTAGCCTACCTTGATGAACGTAATAACCTAAGGCGGCGCTACATGCAGATCGTGGCGCGGGTCCATACAATGAGTATGTCGTCAAGTGGATGGAGATGGTGTCAAGGTTGGCACGTCCGTGCGTGGAGTGGACCGGCGATGGCCATGCGAGGAGTGGGGCGTGGCGGAGGCAGATTGCACGCAGTCCAATTCCCATGAGAGATGTGGTTGTGGCTTGTACAGATCGAGTGGATCCGACCGGTGAGGCAGCTCGCAGCGACGGAGTGAGGGAGGCGGAGGACGCGGTGAAGGGCGGCGGCGGGTCCTGCTCCCTCGGCGGAGCGAGGCATGATGCGGACGGCATGACAGGATGCCGAGGTCACGGCGGCTCCTGCTCCCTCGTGGCGCGGCGGCGCAGCATGCCGCGGGCGGCACGAGGTCGGGGGCGCGGCGGCTCCTGCACCCTAGGTGCACTGGTAGAAAAAGGGCATGTTGTCCCAGTTCGTAAGGGCCTTATGTCCCGGTTCCTGAACCGGGACTAAAGGGTCGGTACTAATGCCCTGTCCCTTTAGTCCCGGTTCAATCCAGAACCGGGACAGATGGGCCTCCACGTGGCCTGTGCGCGGAGCCCAGGCAGGAGACCCTTTGGTCCCGGTTGGTGGCGCCAACCGGGACCAATAGGCATCCACGCGTCAGCATTTCTGTGGCTGGGGTTTTTGTTTTTTTAAAAGGGGGGGGGGGTTGGGGGTTTTGGGGGGTTAATTTAGGTGTTTCATATATTGTGTTAGCTAGCTATAATTAATAGAGAGAAGTGTCCTCTCTTATGTCCGTGCTTGGTCGACGCTACGTACTATACATACGTATAGAGAGGAGTAGACACGCTAGCTAGCTAGTAAGCAAACGAAGGAAACAGAAGATCGTCATGAACATATATGCATACAGAGAGAAGTGATATCGACCACCTCTCCTTCTCCGAGAGATTGGTCGAACAACAAGTTCTCGTATATCTATCCGACACTACCGGCTACATATATACAAAAATTATCTCTTACAAATATAATCATACGGACTCATGGTCCACATAGTATTCTTCGTCTTCAGCGATCACGTGGTCAAGAAAGAATGCCGCCAATTCCTCTTGAATTGCTCGCATGCGAGCTGGTGCTAGGAGTTCATCCCGCTTCCGAAACATCTAATTTGAAGAAGGGGGTCAATACATATATATATATGAATGAATGAAACTCAACACAAATGATGGTAATAAAATAAAATTGTGAATGTTGTTATTTACGTACTTCATATTGTTCGTCAGTGTAGCCCCACTCACAGGTCGTGTGGCGGATAGACTCGCAAATGTAGTATCCACAGAAATCATTCCCTTGTTCCTGCCGAAACCACTTTACAAGAAATAGAGGTCAATCAAACTGATAATCAAGAATGCCAAATGGTATTGATGAAACTAGCGCTTGAATCAATAGGAGATGCGCGGAACATGCTACTATAGTACTTACTTTCGGGTGTCTAAATTGCAGCTTCTTCGGGAGTCCTGGAGCTTTTTTGGAGAATTTTTTCCAAACCCTGCCAGACAAAGAAAACAATTACTTGATATATCAGGAAATGAACAAAGTTGCTGATATGGTGGATAATGATCGATTTAACTTACTTCTCGAGCATTTGAGTCATGTCCGCATAGTCCTGGGGATCTTTTCGTCTTGAGTCTAAGACGGTTATTAGTCCCTGCTCAAGCTTAATCTCTAGGAGAATATAGTGGTAACTGCACACGCATGCATAACTCATCAATTACATTACTATAACCTTGACTAATATATAAGGGAAACCGAATACGCACAAGACAGTGACACTCACATGAAGTTGTAAGGAAAGAGTATTATATCTTTGTTTTCATTTATTACCAATGATCGTAGCAAGTTGGCATCGGTATCTGCGGCATGAAATTTAACCTGAGTTGCATCTATGAGATATGTGTTAATGAACCCAATATCACCGACTTGTCTTTTCTTCAATTCGGCAATCTTCAATTCGGCGATCTTCAATCTGCATAATATAGTGAGGATGATTATAAATACATGCAATGAAAGAGCTGAGCTATATAGAGAGACTTAATGAAAGAAGTAGTACTACTTACAGACAGTAGCAGGTGACCGTTGTTTTATCGAGCGCCAATTGATTGAAAAACTGAAAGAACTCCTCAAATGGAACAGGCAACAATTCAATTCCAACGAGGTCATGCTCCTTTTTAACTTTCACATAATAGTACTCCTCCCCCCAGAGTCTCTGCAGATTTTCAAGTACCAATCATGCAATCTTCGCATCATCGTTGATAGAGATCTTTCATCTTTGATGAGAGGCTTCCCGTACTCGTATCTTTGTATCTGCACCTCCATGAAATCATAATGTACATCGTCGGGCAGGTAATCGCCAAGATTGCTATAACCGGGCACCATCCTCAGATCATTAGCGACATTGTCGCTAGGCACCTTGAGCGGGGGGCACGATTGCTTCGCTTGTTCGCCGAGCTAGGCAATTTGTTTCCCAGCTCGTCGTTCTTTCAGCCTTTGATCACTGACAATACTTCCCGACCGCTCCGCTTCGGCAAATTCCTTTCCAATAATGCGCTCATAGTTTCCTTTCGGCGGAGACTTGGGTGGTTTTGTCAGGGCAGCCAGAGTGCGCTTCGCTTTCACCGGATCTACCTTCTCCTCCGGAGGTGGATGTTTCTTTGCTTTCACCCCTTCAAAGTAGTTTCTCACTTCTTCTCGTGCGATCTTGGCGTTCTCCTCCGGGGTCCTCTCGTATGGTAACTTCTCTGGAGTCTTCAGAGAAGGATCGAATCTGTATTTCCTCCCGCCTCTGGCTGTACTGCTAGACGCCGGCAGAGCAGACAAAGCGGTTGTCTTCTTTACTTGCTTACGAGGCGGAGGATAAGGACTACGACGCGCCGGAGCAGCCGGAGCGGCGGCAGGTCTCTTCCTTCCTTGCTGGCGAGGCAGAGAAGGAGGAGGCTGGCTGCTCGGGCGCGTCAGCACAGGCGAAGAAGGAGGCGGAGTGCCGCCACGCGCCGGAGAAGGATCCGGTCGAGTGCCCTGATCGTCACTCGCCGGAGGAGGAGGCGGAGTGCCCTGACTCGCCGGAGGAGGAGGCGGTGGAGGGGGCGGAGTGCCCTGACTTGCCGGAGGAGGAGGTGATGGAGGAGGCGGAGTGCCCTGACTTGCCGGAGGAGGCGGAGGCGTCCAGTTTGGAAGGTTGATGAGCTCCTTCCGCCATAGGCATGGAGTCTTCAGAGCAGACCCTAGCCTAGTCTCCTCTTCACCGGTAGGGTGGTCAAGCTGGAGGTCCTCAAATCCCTCCGTTATTTCATCCACCATCACCCTAGCATATCCTTCTGGAATCGGCCGGCAGTGAAAAGTTGAGTCGGGTTTAGTAGGATAAACAGAGCCAACAGCCGCCTTGACCTTCAAATTCATCCATTGCGTCATAAGGTGGCAATTTTGAGACTCCGTGATAGCATCCACGGGATAGCTGGCAGGAGCCGTCAAGGCATGCTCCGGCTGAAGCAGCTCGGTGGAAGCCACGCTGCTTCTCCGCTGAGATGGCGGGGTAGCTTCGGTAGTACATTTGCTGCGATTTGCTTCTCGTTCCTCTATCGCTTGTACCCTTGCTTGCAGCGCCTGCATTTGGGTCTGCTGTAATTTTTTCCTCCTCTCCTGGGATTTCACTACAAGAAATATGTCAACTTGTGACCACCACTATTGGTCACTGAAAGGTCACAAATTTCCATTTGCGACCTTTTTGTGATCAAAAACAGAAGGTCAAAAGCTGGCGGTCATAAACTGACTATAGCGACCTTTCTTCTGGAATGGTCGAAGACGTTTACGACCAAAATATGTCTATTGTGGCATTTTGGTCACTAGAAACCTCCTCAGGCCACGTAGGCATCCAGCGTGGCAATCTGACGTGGCACAAGATTCAGCCCGGTCCAATTGGGTGTTTTACATGGGCCGAGCCCATTAATTCAGCCTATTTGTGTTTTTTTCTGTCAATTTTTGGTTGGGTTCATGGGCCAAACCCAATATTGCATCCTTTTTTATTGTTGGGCCGTGGCCTTTTTAATCCATCGATTTTCTAGTTTCAGCCATATATATTGGAGCTGGGCCCACTAGTCATACAAGCCCCACATATCATAATCTCATACATTGGTCCCACACATCAGATATTTCAACATTGCTCAAATATTTCAACATTGTTCAGATTACTTTGGTAAGTGGATCCCACTAATCAGGTTTCCATTTCACACATTTTTAAATCACTATTTCAAACAAAACAGAAGAAACGTAATTTATCAAATAACCCTAAATTTTTTACAATGTTACAATCTCTACAACCTATTACAGTCAAACAGAACAAACAAATCTCTAGCATCACGGCTTTGCACTTGGCTTCATGGCTTTGCACTTCAAATTGGTCCTGGCGCTCCTGTAAAAGAGTGAACACAAAGACTAACAGCATTAGTGTACTGCTACTGAGGTCAGAACCAAACAAATGCAATGGCAACAGTAATGCAAAGACTACCCACTAGTATGTTCCAACTTCACCTTTCCCGTCCTGAATTTCAATACTAGAAAGGGCAAATAAAACAACATACTTACATAGTGAAATATGTGCTTTTACAAATCTTATAGAATAATTTGTATAAATTATGCATTTAATATAGGCTTCAGGAAGATGGGTAGAAAAAGAAGGTACTTCAACCACTTTGCAGAACAAGATCACAAGCAAGTCTAAGTAAACACAAGTTTAATTTGCTGCATAATCATTGACAAGTCACACAAAATTTCAGTAAACTGTAGATGCTCAAAATTTCAGTAAACTTTGCATAAATATTACTGCTGATGGTCAGTAATTGTTTCTTAAAAGTGAAAAATAAATAGAATTTCATGGCAAACTGCTTGTAGTTTACACTATGCAAAAAATGGCATTCAACATCCAATTCAAATTCAATGAAGTTTTACTGAATGTACAGTTTCACCATAGACCAGTTTATACAACCCCAAGGTCAGAAGTTTACCTTAAATACAACCCCAAATGAACCAGTTCCAATAGTGACCTACCAGCATAAGAGTTGACAATAAGATTTCTCATTTTGAAATATGCAAGAAACTAAGTTCAGTTTGCAAGGAAGCAAATTCAGTTCAGTTTGCTTGCTTGCAACCAAACTGTAAAATTTTGCAAGCAAACATACTGTACTAGTACTGAAACAGGAACAAATCGAGCATCAGATCCCACGCAGATCAGGAATACAGCAATACAGTATCAAAAATAAAGTACTAGAATACATAGAAATTCCATGCAGATGAGTAATTCCATAATACAGTTTCTTTTTTGAAGAGTTGCATATCACTATAAAAACAGATACAATGTTTAATTGCCCTAGGCAAGAACAGTATAATAAAGAACACAGAACATACAAGGCATGGATCTATCTAGCAAACCGTTTTAAGAACAAATCACATCAAGAAATGGACAGTAAAGGCAATCATTTTAGAAGGCTTGGACTGCATACACAAGTTGATCATGGAACTAACAGAATTTAGCTTATGCAGGGCAAACATAAATAACAGAGTTTAGCTTATACACAAGTCAATGCTGCTTCACTTAAACTGAGAAGCAAAAACTAGAGTACAAAATAGTAACCAAAACAGTTACGTATATGGTATATCCCTAAGTATTGTTATATGTTAAAAAACTGTCAAACAGGACCTGTTAGGCTACTCCATTGTTTTCCAATTGGTTTCAACAAAGTGCTGTGATGTATGTGTCTTAATATAACTCCTAAGATGTTCACAACCTGAATTAACTACACTTTTTCTCATTGAAGTGAACACAGTAGCAGTTTAATCAACAACCCCATACTTTACTATAGAATGTTTCTTCTGAATGCATAGCTTAAAGGCGGGGCGAGGCTGAGAATCATCATAACAGGATATGTATAAATATATGTAGAGAGAGAGAGATCACCTTAACAATAGATGGTGGCATCCTCGCCGGATCGGAGCAGCTTGTCCCTGGCCCTCCCCACGGGATGGTACCAAACTGCACACACACCAAGCAAGAGAGCACGCATCAAATCATATGAGAAAATGAACAAAAAATAGAGAGGAGGAGGAGAGGGGTCACCTTGGCAATAGATGAACAAACTTTGGTCCTTTGGCTCTGTCCTCGCCGGATTGAAGCATCTTGTCCTTTGGCCCTGTCCACACACCAAGCGAACTGCAGAAAAAACACGCAATGGAAAACTGAAGATCATAGTGTATGGAAAACTAAAGATCATAGTGATGATAACATACAAACAAAGGATCTTTGGCCCATCAAGTTTTAAGACAAAAAAAGAGCAAAACCAACACTGCTACAAATCAGAGATTACAGGAACAACAACAGAAGGTTGTTTAACAAGTTTGAATGGCCACTATATATAGCACAATGTATGTAATGTAAAATTTCTGGATGAACAAGCTTTAATGGCTACAGTATTTCTTTGATTGCAAATATTTTTTTTGTTGTTCTTGGTAATGGCTACAATATTTCTGGATGAAAAGAACAGGTTCAGTTGGTAGGATAAAAATAGCAGAGTGTAACAATACCATGACAGTGCATGACTAGAAATACCATGACAGAGGTAATTTTGGGGGAAACCCAGAACAGAAATGTGTATGGCTAGAAATAAAGCAGCAAGTGTTGAAGGTACTAGCAAGGAAGCGTTAGTGGTGGTACCTCTTCTTGCAGCGTGATGAAGAACGGTGTCTCCGTAGTCCTCTTCATGGGTGAGATCGGCGCCATGGTCGAGGAGGTACCTGAGGGTGGGCAGGTTGTTGCCGTCCACGGCATGCTCCAGGGGCGTCTTCTTGCCTGTCACATCCCATCCCAGGCAGCAGCACGCACATACATGATCCATTAGGAACATACTACTAGTACAGTTGATTGACCAAGTAATGTAATACTGCGTTGCGTCGATCGATCCTGTGGATGCGAAGAAGGAAGTGGATTTAGTACTTACTTGGGGAGGAATCCCACATGTTGATGTCCATCCTGACGGTCTCGACGAGGTAGCGGCAGGCGGCGAGCCACGCTCGAGTGTTTGCGGTGGAGGTGGTGGTGTCGGAGGAGGAGGCTTCCTCTACCGGTGCGTGGCCGCCGCAGCCACGCTCGAGTGGATCTGGATCCTCCCTCGCCAGTCGCCAGGGAGAGGAGGAGAGGTTAGGGGCCGCCGGCGATGGGGTCGAGGGCAGAGGCCGCTGGGGATGGGAGACCACGGAAGTCGTCGGTGGGGCTGGCTGGGGAGAGGAGGTCGGCGGTGTTTGGTGGATTGGGGAATCGAGGCCGAGGGGAGGAAGACAGAAGAGGTGCGGGTAGCCCGCCACTCGCGGCGACGCTGGTGCCCGCCGCCACCGGTCGCCCGCCACTTGGACGAGCCCCGCGGGTCGAGGCCCGCATCGTCGGGGAGCAGCGCGAGGGGCGCGGCCCTGCAGGCGGAGAGGGAGCAAGGGCGCGAGCGGGAGGAGGGATTCAAAGGTGGCTGCGGCAGGGGACGGCCGTGACATCGTGGTTGCGGCAGGGGACGGGGCAGCGGCGGAGGACGGGGCGGCGGCGGAGGACGGGGCGCTTGGGTTGGATCTGGATCGGGGAGAAGGGGAAAGAGAGAGGCGGTGGAGAGGGGAAGAGAGAGGCAGGCGCGGGCTGCTAGGGTTTGGATTGGGCTGCTGAGAGGTGGATGGTCAGATCATCTAGAACAGAGGGTTTAGATCGGCTAAGGGGGGTGATCCGTGGGATGAGCCCTGATTGGCTTAGAAAATTTATGGTTTAAAATAGTTTCTAAGTACTAAAACTATGGGTATTTTTTGAAGCAACTATCAAAATATTTTGCAAAACGGCACAACTAAAATTTTCTCTCAAGTTAGTCCACATTTTTTGGATGATCACCAATTTGCATGCATTTTTATCTTTCTATATATTTTTAATCATTTTCCGAGTGCCCAAAATGAGTTTTTTTGTAAAGGACCTACCAAATAACTGTTTCAAAATTGGACCAAATCAATTTTATAAAATACTAGACCATATTTAATGCACAATTGATGAAATGGTTGGGTGTAAAAAGTTTTGATCCACCTCCCGCGAAAAAGACAAATTTCCGCCGATTCAGCTGGAAGCGGGTCAAATTTGAACTGCAGCTGCCTCATAGTTTGCTATTTATTTTTTCCAAAAATCATTTCTAGGTACATAAGTATCTATTTAATCAGAGAAACACCAAAAAATTCCAAGATTCAACCACTATCTAGGAACGGTCATTCCCGCCGGTTTGACCGCATTTTGAAACAGGCATAACAAATTCAAAAAAAATCAAAAAAATTGGGAAACCTTCGCATTGTGTTATCATATGTGGCCAAGTTCCTAGGAAAAATAACAAACCTGTAATACGGCAATTATTTTAAAAAAGTGTTCTCAGAAACGAGCTATCATGTGTGGAGATCAATGGCTTTTAAGCCAAATGATCAATCTTATGGCCACATTCATGGCATAGTTTGTTCATATGATCTCATATTGTGCACAAGGGTGCATATTGGAATGGCCAACAATGTTGCCTAAGGAAGTTTTCATTTTTTTTTGACGAAAAAACCATTTTCCATTTTTCGAGTGCCCAAAAGGAGGTTTTTTTGTGAAGTAACTACCAAATAATTGTTGGAAAATTGGACCAAATCAATTTTATAAAATACTAGTCCATATTTAATGCACAATTGACAAAATGGTTGGGTGTAAAAAGTTTTGATCCACCTCTCGTGAAAAAGACAAATTTCCGCCGATTCAGTTGGAAGCGGGTCAAATTTGAATTGCAGCTGCCTCATAGTTTGCTATTTATTTTTTCCAAAAATCATTTCTAGGTACATAAGTATCTTTTTAATCAGAGAAACACCAACAAAATTCCAAGATTCAACCACTAGCTAGGAACGGTCATTCCCGCTGTTTTGACCGCATTTTGAAACAGGCATAAAAAATTCAAAAACAAATCAAAAAAATGGGAAACCTTCGCATTGTGTCATCATATGTGGCCAAGTTCCTAGGAAAAATAACAAACTTGTAATATGGAAATTATTTTAAAAAAGTGTTCTCAGAAACGAGCTATCATGTGTGGAGATCAATGGCTTTCAAGCCAAATGATCAATCTTATGGCCACATTCATGGCATAGTTTGTTCAAATGATCTCATATTGTGCACAAGAGTGCATATTGGAATGGCAAACAATGTTGCCTAAGGAAGTTTTCATTTTCGTTGGACGAAAAAACCATTTTCCATTTTTCGAGTGCCCGAAAGGAGGTTTTTTTGTGAAGGAACTACCAAATAATTGTTGCAAAATTGGACCAAATCATTTTTATAAAATACTAGGCCATATTTAATGCACAATTGACAAAATGGTTGGGTGTAAAAAATTTTGATCCACCTCTCGTGAAAAAGACAAATTTCCGCCGATTTAGTTGGAAGCGGGTCAAATTTGAACTGCAGCTGCCTCATAGTTTGTTATTTATTTTTTCCAAAAATCATTTCTAGTTACATAAGGACCTATTTAATCATATACATGGTTTGGTGGCGATACGTCGAGGTTTGGGCGGCGGCCGAGGGCCCCAACTCTAGAGCGCGTAAACTCGCATGCCCGCCGCGTGGTCACCGCGTGACCGTGACGTTGCCATTTGTTCTACGCGGCCTAGGCATGTCTAGTGGGTTGGGCACTCCCCAGGTTGGTGCTAGGAAGAAAATTACAACATACGATTCTCACGAGGAGACCGATCGATACTCAAACATGAATTAGCAGCCAAGTGTTTGATTAGCGGTGCGGGAAATGTACATGGCTAATGGGCATGAGTTTTGGTTGAGGATGATCAGTTACTAAGAAGACCGTGTTCACAAATTTTCAGCTCAAAAGGAGGAGCCTAGGTGGTACTTGCTTTGCAAACTACCACACTGGACATAACTACGAATGTTGAAGCTCGGCTCAAAATAATGAATGTATTGATCTAGCATTTGGTGGAGGATGGTTATTTGGGCATAGGAAAGCACTGTAGAAAATGGATACTATTTGGACATGCCAATGTGGTACTTCCTTCACAAACTGTTGTTCTGAACAGAATAGGAAAATAAATATTTTTGAATTATTTTTGAACTAGGAAAGGAAGGTTTTTACATATTTGACGAAGATATGACCCAAAGAATTTATGAGATTTTTTGGGAATTTTGGGAATGACAGAAATATAGGTTGCTTCACAACCTAGGGCAAAAACTGCCACATGGACATGACATATAGGCAAAACTGATGAGATGGCGCCTATTCATCACAACCCACCACAATTTACAAGGCTATGACCATCTATATTGGTCGTTAACAACTAGAAATAAGGCAGCGGACTAGCGTTGTTTGCTTTATGACCATTTCGTGTAAGGAAATTATGACCTTTCTGACCAAAATGGTCGAATGGTTTAGGGTTTGGAGCCCCCCAGACAACTTTTGACCAATTGGTCTAAAATGGTCATAAATTTATGACCAATTCTTCGAGGGTCACTGACAGAAGGTCATAAGTTGACATATTTCTTGTAGTGTTTGTAACCGCCTGCGTCCGAAAACCCAACCTTCCACGGAATGGAGCCTGGCATGCCTCGTGTCCGTCCAGGGTGCTCAGGATTCCCGAGGGCCATTGTGAGCTCGTCGTTCTCTCTGTCTGGAAAGAACGTCCCTTGCTGCGCTGCTTCGATATATTGCTGAAGCTTCCTGACTGGTATGTCCATTTGATCGTTCGTCCAAATGCACTTCCCTGTTACAGGGTCCAAGGTTCCGCCAGCCCCGAAGAACCAAGTCCGGCAACGGTCTGTCCAGTTAATTGTCTCTTGTTCGATCCCTTTATCAACCAGATCATTCTCAATCTTGGCCCACTTAGGCCGGGCTACGAGGTAGCCACCTGTCCCCATGCGATGGTGATGCTTCTTCTTCGCAGCATTTTGCTTGTTTGTCGCCGACATCTTCTTACTCTTTTCTGATGTCTTGTGGGCCACAAATGCGGGCCAGTGATCTCTGATCTTCTCATATCTGCACTTGAATTCTGGTGTCTCTTTATTTTCGACAAACTTATTCAGCTCTTTCTTCCATCTCCTGAATAGTTCTGCCATCCTCTTAAGAGCAAAAGACTTGATTAATTGCTCTTTAACTGGCTTCTCTGGATCATCCTCTGGCGGTAGGGTGAAATTTGACTTCAGCAAAAGACACGAATAAGAAAATATATCATCTTCTTCATCTCCTATTCTTTGCATATTCACATAGCCACATACATATTCATCTATGAATAAAAAAACATCATAGGTACAATTCATATCGACATTCATACATACATGAAAAAAATTATATGAACATCGTGAACAAAAATATCATCGAGCAAAATTATTTTCCATGAACATACATATAGCCACATTCATATAGAACTTTTGCATATATGAACATATATAGAACTTTTGCATCTATAAACAGAGAGCAGCAGCGGCAATGGGTGGCGTCGTTGGCGACGGGGATGGGAAAGGGGGGAGCTCACTGGGGGCGGGCAGCGACGGGGAGAGGAGGCCAGCGACGAGAAGGAGGACGGCAGGCTCGGGGATGCCGGTGACGGGGACGGCGTGCGCGGGGCGCGCGGCACGCAGTGACGGGGACGACGGGCTCGGGGTGGCACACGGCGACGGGGACGGCGGCGGGCTCGGGGCGGCACACGACGACGGGGACGAGGAGGCAGGGCTCGGGGCAGGGCGGACGACAGCGGGCTCGGGGCAGGGTGGCCGGCGACGGGCAGGAGGGCGCGACGACGATGACAGCGATAGGGCGCGGCGACGGTGATGGGGCAGGGCGCGACGATGGCAAGCACGCGGGGATGGGGCAGGGCGCGGCGACGGCGACGAGGAGGACGAGCAGCCTGGCGGCGTCGGTGATGGGGAATGGAGTAGTTGGCGAAATTTTCGCAAGTGTGGGCTTATATAGGCGGACCTATGGTCCCAGTTCGTCGCACGAACCGGGACGAATGCGCACCTATGGTCCCGGTTGGTGCTACCAACCGGGACCAAAGGCCTCTTTTCGGCAGCCCAAAGGGCGGGAAGCAGAGGCGTTTGGTCCCGATTGGTCGCACCAACCGGGACTAAAGGGGGGCATTCGTCCCGGTTGGTGTTACAGACCGGTACCAATGCACCCCTTTAGTCACGATTGGTTCTACCAACCGGGACCTAACGCTCTGTGCTGGCGCGGTGCGGTCGTAAGTTTAGTCCCACCTCGCTAGTTGAGAGGGGCTCGGAGTGGTTTATAAGCCTCGCTGCCACATCCCTCTCGAGCTCCTCTCTATTGCAAGCTTACGGGCCTAATCTGTGCACTGCTATGCCCGTTGGGCCTGCTGGGCCTTCTGCGGGCCTAAATCCTGGCCCATGGAAGGGTTTCTAGTCGTATTCAGGCCGTGGAGGCCTAGTAGGTGGCATTTTTTTTCTTCTTTTTTTTTCTCTTTTTTGCTTTTTATTTTTTATTTTTACTAAATACTTATAGTTTTTTAGTGATTTCTTTTTGCTTTTAGGTCACAAAAATTATAAACTTTCTGTTACTGCCATTAGTTTTAAAATTTGATTTTTTTTGTTTTCTTCTTTTGTTTTCTTTTTTGCTTTTTTTATTTGTACTAAATACTTATAGTTTTTTAGTGATTTCTTTTTGCTTTTAGGTCACAAAAATTATAAACTTTCTGTTAGTGCCATTAGTTTTAAAATTTGAATTTTTTTTGTTTCCTTCTTTTGTTTTATTTTTTGCTTTTTATTTTTTTTATTTGTACTAAATACTTATAGTTTTAAAATGTATGTGAATCACTAGTTTATGAATAACTTTACTATGAAGTTAGATTTTTGAGTGATTCTTTTTCCTGCTACTTAATTTTATAGTGTTTTATCATTATACTCTATTTGGTAATTTTAGGTTATTTTTAATATCTGTTTTAATCAAAAACAAATTTTGTTATTTTTTTGTTATTAAATTCTTTTTGCTATTAATGTGTTGAACAAAAAATACTTTCTGAATTTAAGTTGCATAAATTTTATATAAGTTTAGTTTCAAAAATACTAGAGGTTTATAAAAACTTTTTAGTTGATTCCTTTTGCTTTTTTGAGCTATAAGACCCTGAAATTGAAAAGCATTTCAAATGAACTCTGAAAAGGTTGAAAGTTGGCATGGTATCATCATTTCACCCACATAGCATGTGCAACAAAGTTGAGATGGTTACGGCAAAAACTGGATGCACTTCGTGTACAAAACGGACAATCTCTTTCGAAGTATCAGGGTTTCGGACGAAAGATCATCTGTTACAAAGGGATTTCATTTTCTTGAACCTATTTGAACTCCATATTTTTCTGTGTTCAAAATGCACCATTCAAAGCCACACCATCAATTTTCAACCCTTTCTGACTTCATTTGTTATTTTTCATGCATTTACTGATTTTTTTGAGCTATAAGACCCTGAAATTGAAAAGCATTTCAAATAAACTCCGAAAAGGTTGAAAGTTAAATGAACTCTCAAAAAGTTGGCATAGCATACTCGTGTGTTACAAAGTTGGCATGGTATCATCATAATAGTTGCGGGAGAAAGTCTTCACTTTTTCTTTGCTTGTGTCATTTACTTATTGCGCCATAACCATGGATAATCTTCATCGTTTATCAGGATGCTTGGGTCAGCCTTGACATTGAAGGGAGGAATTTCATGAAACTTTTCATAATCTTCAGACATGTCTGTCTTGCCGTTCACTCCCAGGATGTCCCTTTTTCCTGAAAGAACTATGTGGCGCTTTGGCTCATCGTATGATGTATTCGCTTCCTTATCTTTTCTTTTTCTCGGTTTGGTAGACATGTCCTTCACATAGATAACCTGTGCCACATCATTAGCTAGGACGAACGGTTCGTCAGTGTACCCAAGATTTTTCAGATCCACTGTTGTCATTCCGTACTGTGGGTCTACCTGTACCCCGCCGCCTGACAGATTGACCCATTTGCACTTAAACAAAGGGACCTTGAAATCAGGTCCGTAGTCAAGTTCCCATATGTCCACTATGTAACCATAATATGTGTCCTTTCCGCTCTCAGGTGCTGCATCAAAGCGGGCACCGCTATTTTGGTTGGTGCTCTTTTGATCTTGGACGATCGTGTAAAATGTATTCCCATTTATCTCATATCCTTTGTAAGTTAGTACAGTCAAAGATGGTCCCCTGGACAACAAGTACAACTCATCACAGACAGTGTTGTCACCTCTGAGACGTGTTGCCAATCAACTGCTGAAAGTCCTGATGTGTTCACATGTAATCCAGTCGTCACACTGCTCCGGGTGTTTGGAGCGCAGATTGTTCTTGTGTTCATCGACATACGGGGTCACCAAGGTAGAGTTCTGTAGAACTATGTAGTGTGCTTGAGACCAAGAATATCCATCCCTGCATATTATTGAGTCACTTCCAAGAGTGCCTTTTCCAGTCAGTCTCCCTTCATACCGCGATTTAGGGAGACCTATCTTCTTAAGGCCAGGAATGAAGTCAACACAAAACCCGATAACATCCTCTGTTTGATGGCCCATGGAGATGCTTCCTTCTGGCCTAGTGCGGTTACGGACATATTTCTTTAGGACTCCCATGAACCTCTCAAAGGGGAACATATTGTGTAGAAATACGGGCCCCAGGATGACAATATCGTCGACTAGATGAACTAGGACGTGCATCATGATATTGAAGAAGGATGGTGGGAACACCAGCTCGAAACTGACAAGAAATTGCGCCACATCACTCCTTAGCCTTGGTACGATTTCTGGATCGATCACCTTCTGAGAGATTGCATTGAGGAATGCACATAGCTTCACAATGGCTAATCGGACGTTTTCCGGTAGAAGCCCCCTCAATGCAACCGGAAGCAGTTGTGTCATAATCACGTGGCAGTCATGAGACTTTAGGTTCTGAAACTTTTTCTCTGGCATATTTATTATTCCCTTTATATTCGACGAGAAGCCAGTCGTGACCTTCATATTGAGCAGGCATTCAAAGAAGATTTCTTTCTCTTCTTTTGTAAGAGCGTAGCTGGCAGGACCTTTATACTGCTTCGGAGGCATGCCGTCTTTTTCGTGCAAGCGTTGCAGGTCCTCCCGTTCCTCAGGTGTATCTTTTGTCTTCCCATACACGCCCAAGAAGCCTAGCAGGTTCACGCAAAGGTTCTTTGTCACGTGCATCACGTCGATTGAAGAGAGGACCTCTAGGTCTTTCCAGTTGGGTAGGTCCCAAAATATAGATTTCTTCTTCCACATGGGTGCGTGTCCCTCAGCGTCATTCGGAACAGCTAGTCCACCGGGACCCTTTCCAAAGATTACGTGTAAATCATTGACCATAGCAAGTACGTGATCACCGGTACGCATGGCGGGCTTCTTCCGGTGATCTGCCTCGCCTTTGAAATGCTTGCCTTTCTTTCGACATTGATGGTTGGTCGGAAGAAATTGACGATGGGCCAGGTACACATTCTTCCTACATTTGTCCAGGTATATACTTTCAGTATCATCTAAACAGTGCGTGCATGTGTGGTATCCTTGTTTGTCTGTCCTGAAAGGTTACTGAGAGCGGGCCAATTGTTGATGGTCACGAATAACAACGCCTTAAGGTTAAATTCCTCCTGTCTGTGCTCATCCCACGTACGTACACCGTTTCCATTCCACAGCTATAAAAGTTCTTGAACTAATGGCCTTAGGTACACATCAATGTCGTTGCCGGGTTGCTTAGGGCCTTGGATGAGAACTGGCATCATAATGAACTTCCGCTTCATGCACATCCAAGGAGGAAGGTTATACATACATAGAGTCACGCGCCAGGTGCTGTGATTGCTGCTCTGCTCCCCGAAAGGATTAATGCCATCCGCGCTTAAAGCAAACCATACATTCCTTGGGTCCTTTGCAAACTCATCCCAGTACTTTCTCTCGATTTTTCTCCACTGCGACCCGTCAGCGGGTGCTCTCAACTTCCCATCTTTCTTTCGGTTCTCACTGTGCCATCGCATCAACTTGGCATGCTCTTCGTTTCTGAACAGACGTTTCAACCGTGGTATTATAGGAGCATACCACATCACCTTCGCAGGAACCCTCTTCCTGGGAGCTCGCCGTCAACATCAGCAGGGTCATCTCGTCTGATCTTATACCGCAATGCACCGCATACCGGGCATGCATTCAGATCCTTGTATGCATCGCGGTAGAGGATGCAGTCATTAGGGCATGCATGTATCTTCTCCTCCAATCCTAGAGGGCATACAACCTTCTTTGCTGCGTATGTACTGTCGGACAATTCGTTATCCTTTGGAAGCTTCTTCTTCAATATTTTCAGTAGCTTCTCAAATCCTTTGTCAGACACAACATTCTCTGCCTTCCACTGCAGCAATTCCAGTATGGTACCGAGCTTTGTGTTGCCATCTTCGCAATTGGGGTACAACCCTTTTTTGTGATCCTCTAACATGCGATCGAACTTCAGCTTCTCCTTTTGACTTTCGCATTGCGTCCTTGCATCGATAATGACCCGGCGGAGATCATCATCATCGGGCACATCGTCTGCTTCCTCTTGATCTTCAGCAGCTTCACTCGTTGCAGCATCATTGGGCACATCGTCTGGTTCCTCTTGATCTTCACCAGCTCCCCTCGTTGCAGCATCACCGTATTCAGGGCGCACATAGTTGTCATCATACTCTTCTTCTTCGCCGTCTTCCATCATAACCCCTATTTCTCCGTGCCTCGTCCAAACATTATAGTGTGGCATGAAACCCTTGTAAAGTAGGTGGGAGTGAAGGATTTTCCGGTTAGAGTAAGACCTCGTATTCACACATTCAGTGCATGGACAACACATAAAACCATTCTCCTTGTTTGCCTCAGCGCGTCGAGAAACTCATGCACGCCCTTAATGTACTCGCAGGTGTGTCTGTCACCGTACATCCATTGCTGGTTCATCTGCGTGCATTATATATAATTAAGTGTCCAAATTAATAGAAGTTCATCATCACATTAAAACCAAAGTGCATACATAGTTCTCATCTAACAACATATAGCTCTCCAGAGCATCTAATTAATTAAACCATACATTGAAACTATGTAAAACATTTCAATGCGAAAACAAATGCGATCATAATCGCAACCAAGGTAACAATTGATCCAATGGCATAATTATACCAAGCCTCGGTATGAATGGCATATTTTCTAATCTTTCTAATCTTCAAGCGCATTGCATCCATCTTGATCTTGTGATCATCGACGACATCCGCAACATGCAACTCCAATATCATCTTCTCCTCCTCAATTTTTTTATTTTTTCCTTCAACAAATTGTTTTCTTCTTCAACTAAATTTAACCTCTCTACAATAGGGTCGGTTGGCATTTCTGATTCACATACATCCTACATAAATAAAATCTATGTCACGTTGGTCGGCATAATTTTCATAAACAATAAATGAACCAATAGTTATAAAGATAATATATATACCACATCCGAATCATAGACAGGACGAGGGCCGACGGGGGCGGATACCAAAACCATCGCACTATATAAGATGCAATAATAAAAGTAAGAAAATAATACAAGTATCTATGTAAACATACAAGTAAGAATATTTTTCCTTTCAGAAAGAAGATAAGAACAAGAGGCTCACCACGGTGGTGCCGGCGATGAGCTCGGCGCGGGTGATCGACGGCGGTGAAGACGGGGACGGGGCGTGACGGACCGCTAAACCTAGACAAATATTGGGTAAAATGGAGCTTGGAGGTCGAGCTTGGAAAGGAGAAAGCTTAAGTAGTGTGGCTCGGACATTCCATCGAACACCTTGTGTGCATAGGAGGTGAGCTAGAGCACCACCAAGCCCTCTCCCCCTCGGCCAGAAAAAAACAGAGCAGTGTGCTCTGCTCTTACGCGAGGGGGTATATATAGGCACTTCATTGGTTCCGGTTGGTGGCATGAACCGGGACTAAAGGGGATCCTTTGGTCCCGGTCAAGCCACCAACCGAGACCAATGGTGGTGGGCCAGGAGCGAGGCCCATTGGTCCCGGTTCATCCCACCAACCGGGACCAAAAGGTCTAGATGAACCTGAAGGAAATATGCCCTAGAGGCAATAATAAAGTTATTATTTATTTCCTTATATCATGATAAATGTTTATTATTCATGCTAGAATTGTATTAACCGGAAACATAATACATGTGTGAATACATAGACAAACAGAGTGTCACTAGTATGCCTCTACTTGACTAGCTCGTTAATCAAAGATGGTTATGTTTCCTAACCATGGACAAAGAGTTGTTATTTGATTAACGGGATCACATCATTAGTTGAATGATCTGATTGACATGACCCATTCCATTAGCTTAGCACCCGATCATTTAGTATGTTGCTATTGCTTTCTTCATGACTTATACATGTTCCTATGACTATGAGATTATGCAACTCCTGTTTACCGGAGGAACACTTTGTGTGCTACCAAAGGTCACAACATAACTGGGTGATTATAAAGGAGCTCTACAGGTGTCTCCAAAGGTAGATGTTGGGTTGGCGTATTTCGAGATTAGGATTTGTCACTCCGATTGTCGGAGAGGTATCTCTGGGCCCTCTCGGTAATGCACATCACATAAGCCTTGCAAGCATTGCAGCCAATGAGTTAGTTGCGAGATGATGTATTACGGAACAAGTAAAGAGACTTGCCGGTAACGAGATTGAACTAGGTATTGGATACCGACGATCGAATCTCGGGCAAGTAACATACCGATGACAAAGGGAACAACGTATGTTGTTATGCGGTCTGACCGATAAAGATCTTCGTAGAATATGTAGGAGCCAATATGGGCATCCAGGTCCCGCTATTAGTTATTGACCGGAGATGTGTCTCAGTCATGTCTGCATTATTCTCGAACCGTAGGGTCCGCACGCTTAACGTTACGATGACAGTTATTATGAGTTTATGCATTTTGATGTACCGAAGTTAGTTCGGAGTCCCGGATGTGATCACAGACATGACGAGGAGTCTCGAAATGGTCGAGACATAAAGATTGATATATTGGAAGCCTATGTTTGGATATCGGAAGTGTTCCGGGTGAAATCAGTATTTTACCGGAGTACCGGGAGGTTACCGGAACCCCCCGGGAGCTGTATGGGCCTTAATGGGCTTTAGTGGAAAGGAGAAGGGGCAGCCCAAGATGGGCCGTGCGCCTCCCCCCTCTCCTAGTCCTATTAGGACAAGGAGAGGTGGCCGGGCCCCCTCTCTCTCTTTCCCCCTCACCGAATCCTACTCCAACTAGGATTGGGGGAAGGAATCCTACTCCCAGAGGGAGTAGGACTCCCTTGGCGCGCCCTCCTTGGCTGGCCGGCCCCCTCCCCTTGGCTCCTTTATATAAGGAGGCAGGGGACACCCCTAGACACACAAGTTGATCATTGAGATCGTTCCTTAGCCGTGTGCGGTGCCCCCTGCCACCATATTCCACCTCGATTATATTGTAGCAGTGCTTAGGCGAAGCCCTGCGACGGTAGAACATCAAGATCGTCACCACGCCATCGTGCTGACGGAACTCCTCCCCGACGCTTTGCTGGATCGGAGCCCGGGGATCGTCATCGAGCTGTACGTGTGCTAAGAACTCGGAGGTGCCGGAGTAAGGTGCTTGGATCGGTCGGATCGGGAAGACGTACGACTACTTCCTCTACGTTGCGTCAACGCTTCCGCAGTCGGTCTGCGTGGGTACGTAGACAACACTCTCCCCTCTCGTTGCTATGCATCACCATGATCTTGCGTGTGTGTAGGAAAATTTTGGAAATTACTGCATTCCCCAACAGTGGCATCCGAGCCTAGGTTTTATGGTTTGATGTTATATGCACGAGTAGAACACAAGTGAGTTGTGGGCGATATAAGTCATACTGCCTACCAGCATGTCATACTTTGGTTCGGCGGTATTGTTGGACGAGACGAGCCGGACCGACATTACGCGTACGCTTACGCGAGACCGGTTCTCCCGACGTGCTTTGCACATAGGTGGCTTGCGGGTGACTGTCTCTCCAACTTTAGTTGAACCGAGTATGGCTACGCCCGGTCCTTGCGAAGGTTAAAATGGAGTCTATTTGACAAACTATCATTGTGGTTTTGATGTATAGGTGAGATTGGTTCTTGCTTAAGCCCGTAGCAGCCACGTAAAACTTGCAACAACAAAGTAGAGGACGTCTAACTTGTTTTTGCAGGGCATGTTGTGATGTGATATGGTCAAGGCATGATGATGAATTTTATTGTATGAGATGATCATGTTTTGTAACCGAGTTATTGGCAACTGGCAGGAGCCATATGGTTGTCGCTTTATTGTATGCAATGCAATCGCGATGTAATGCTTTACTTTATCACTAAACGGTAGCGATAGTCGTGGAAGCATAAGATTGGCGAGACGACAACGATGCTACGATGGAGATCAAGGTGTCGCTCCGGTGACGATGGTGATCATGACGGTGCTCAGGAGATGGAGATCACAAGCACAAGATGATGATGGCCATATCATATCACTTATATTGATTGCATGTGATGTTTATCTTTTTATGCATCTTATCTTGCTTTGATTGACGGTAGCATTATAAGATGATCTCTCACTAAATTATCAAGAAGTGTTCTCCCTGAGTATGCATCGTTGCAAAAGTTCGTCGTGCCCAGACACCACGTGATGATCGGGTGTGATAAGCTCTACGTCTATCTACAACGGGTGCAAGCCAGTTTTGCTCACGCAGAATACTCAGGTTAAACTTGACGAGCCTAGCATATGCAGATATGGCCTCGGAACACAGAGACCGAAAGGTCGAGCGTGAGTCATATAGTAGATATGATCAACATAACGATGTTCACCATTGAAAACTACTCCATCTCACGTGATGATCAGTTATGGTTTAGTTGATTTGGATCACGTGATCACTTAGAGGATTAGAGGGATGTCTATCTAAGTGGGAGTTCTTAAGTAATATGATTAATTGAACTTTAATTTATCATGAACTTAGTCCTGGTAGTATTAGCATATCTATGTTGTAGATCAATAGCTTGCGTTGTTGCTTTCATATGTTTATTTTGATATGTTCCTAGAGAAAAATTGTGTTGAAAGATGTTAGTAGCAATGATGCGGATTGGATCCGTGATCTGAGGTTTATCCTCATTGCTGCACAGAAGAATTATGTCCTTGATGCACCGCTGGGTGACAGACTTATTGCAGGAGCAGATGCAGACATTATGAACGTTTGGCTAGCTCAATATGATGACTACTTGATAGTTTAGTGCACCATGCTTAACAGCTTAGAATCGGGACTTCAAAGACATTTTAAATGTCATGGACCATATGAGATGTTCCAGGAGTTGAAGTTAATATTTCAAGCAAATACCCGAGTTGAGAGATATGAAGTCTCCAACAAGTTCTATAGCTAAAAGATGGAGGAGAATCGCTCAACTAGTGAGCATGTGCTCAGATTGTCTGGGTACTACAATCGCTTGAATCAAGTGGGAGTTAATCTTCCAGATAAGATAGTGATTGACAGAATTCTCTAGTCACCATCACCAAGCTAGTAGAACTTCGTGATGAACTATAGTATGCAAGGGATGACGAAAACGAATCCCGAGCTTTTCATGATGATGAAATCGATGAAGGTAGAAATCAAGAAAGAGCATCAAATGTTGATGGTTGACAAGATCACTAGTTTCAAGAAAAGGGCAAAGGGAAAAAGGGGAACTTCAAGAAAAACAGCAAGCAAGTTGCTGCTCATGTGAAGAAGCCCAAGTCTGGTCCTAAGCTTGAGACTGAGTGCTTCTACTGCAAAGGGACTGGTCACTGGAAGCGAAACTACCCCAAGTGATTGGCAGCTAAGAAGGATGGCAAAGTGAACATAAGTATACTTGATATACATGTTATTGATGTGTACTTTACTAGTGTTTATAGCAACCCCTCAGTATTTTATGCTAGTTCAGTTGCTAAGAGTAGTAACTCGAAACAAGAATTGCAGAATAAACAGAGACTAGTTAAGGGTGAAGTGACAATATGTGTTGGAAGTAGTTCCAAGATTGATATGATCATCATCGCACACTCCCCTATACTTTCGGGATTAGTGTTGAACCTAAATAAGTGTTATTTGGTTTTTGCGTTGAGCATGAATATATTTGATCATGTTTATTGCAATACGGTTATTCATTAAAGTCAGAGAATAATTGTTGTTCTGTTTACATGAATAAAACCTTCGATGGTCATACACCCAATGAAACAAGTTCGTTGGATCTCGATCGTAGTGATACACATATTCATAATATTGAAACCAAAAGATGCAAAGTTAATAATGATAGTGCAACTTATTTGTGCCACTGCCGTTTAAGTTATATTGGTGTAAAGCGCATGAAGAAACTCCATGCTGATGGGCTTTTGGAATCACTTGATTATGAATCACTTGATGCTTGCGAACCATGCCTTATGGGCAAGATGACTAAAACGCCGTTCTCCGGAACAATGAAGCAAGCAACAGATTTGTTGAAAATCATACATACTGATGTATGTGGTCCGATGAATATTAAGGGTTACAGCAGGTATCATTATTTTCTGACCTTCACAGATGATTTGAGCAGATATGGGGATATCTACTTGATGAAACATAAGTCTGAAACATTTGAACAGTTCAAAGAATTTCAGAGTGAAGTGGAAAATCATCGTGACAAGAAAATAAAAGTTTCTACGATATGATCGCAGAGGTAAAATATTTGAGTTACGAGTTTGGCCTTCAATTGAAACAATGTGAAATAGTTTCACTACTCACGCCACCTAGAACACCATAGTGTAATGGTGTGTCCGAACGTCATAACCGTGCTTTATTAGATATAGTGCGATCTATGATGTCTCTTACCGATCTACCACTATCGTTTTGGGGTTATGCATTAGAGACAGCTGCATTCATGTTAAATAGGGCACCATCTAAATCCGTTGAGACGACACCATGTGAACTATGGTTTGGCAAGAAACCTAAGCTATAATTTCTTAAAGTTTGGAGTTGCGATGCTTATGTGAAAAAGTTTCATCTCGATAAGCTCAAACTCAAATCGGAGAAATATGTCTTCATAGGATACCCAAAGGAGACAGTTGGGTACACCTTCTATCACAGATCCGAAGGAAAGACATTCGTTGCTAAGAATGGATCCTTTCTAGAGAAGGAGTTTCTCTCGAAAGAAGTGAGTGGGAGGAAAGTAGAAAACTTGATAAGGTAATTGTACATTCTCCCTTATTGGAAAATAGTTCATCACAGAAATCTGTTCCTGTGACTACTAGACCAATTAGTGAGGAAGCTAATGATGACGATCATGTAACTTCAGATCAAGTTACTACCGAATCTCGTAGGTAAACCAGAGTGAGATCCGCACCAGAGTGGTACGGTAATCCAGTTCTGGAAGTCATGTTACTAGACCATGACGAACTTGCGAACTATGAGGAAGCGATAATGAGCCCAGATTCCGATAAAATGGCTTGAGGCCATGAAATCTGAGATAGGATCCATGTATGAGAACAAAGTGTGGACTTTGGTGGACTTGCCCGAGGATCGGCAAGCCATTGATAATAAATGGATCTTCACGAGGAAGACGGACACGGATAGTAGTGTTACTATCTACAAAGCTAGAATTGTTGCAAAAGGTTTTCGACAAGTTCAAGGTGTTGACTACGATGAGAGTTTCTCACTCATATCTATGCTTAAGTCTGTCCGAATCATGTTAGCAATTGCCGCATTTTATGAAATCTGGCAAATGGATAAACAAAACCGCATTCCTTAATGGATTTATTAAAGAAGAGTTGTATGTGATGCAACAAGATGGTTTTGTCAATCCTAAAGGTGCTAACAAAATATGCAAGCTCCAGCGATCCATTTATGGACTGGTGCAAGCATCTCGGAGTTGGAATATACGCTTTGATAAGTTGATCAAAGCATATAGTTTTATACAGACTTATGGTGAAGCCTGTATTTACAAGAAAGTGAGTGGGAGCACTACAGTATTTCTGATAAGTATATGTGAATGACATATTGTTGATCGGAAATAATGTAGAATTATTCTGTAAAGCATAAAGGAGTGTTTGAAAGGAGTTTTTTCAAAGAAAGACTTCGGTGAAGCTGCTTACATATTGAGCTTCAAGATCTATAGAGATAGATCAAGACGCTTGATAAGTTTTTTCAATGAGTACATACCTTGACAAGATTTTGAAGTAGTTCAAAATGGAACAGTCAAAGAAAAAGTTTCTTGCCTGTTTTACAAGGTGTGAAGTTGAGTAAGACTCAAAGCCCGACCACGACAGAAGATTGAAAGAGAATGAAAGTCATTCCCTATGCCTCAGTCATAGGTTCTATAAAGTATGCCATGCTGTGTACCAGATTTATTGTATACCATACACTGTGTTAAGGGAGTACAATAGTGATCTAGGAGTAGATCAATGGACAGCGGTCAAAATTATCCTTACTGGAATAAGGATATGTTTCTTGATTACGGAGGTGAAAAAAGGTTCGTCGTAAAGGGTTACGTCGATGCAAGTTTTGACACTGATCCAGATGACTCTAAGTCTCAATCTAGATACATATTGAAAGTGGGAGCAATTAGCTAGAGTAGCTCCATGCAGAGCATTCTTGACATAGAAATTTGCAAAATACATGCGGATCTGAATGTGGCAGACCCGTTGACTAAACTTCTCTCACAAGCAAAACATAATCACTTTTTGGGTCTTAATCACATAGCGATGTGAACTAGATTATTTAATCTAGTAAACCCTTTGGGTGTTAGACACATGGAGATGTGAACCAATCACATAAAGATGTGAAATGTTGATGTTAAATCACATGGCGATGTGATCTAGATTATTGACTCTAGTGCAAGTGGGAGACTGAAGGAAATATGCCCTAGAGGCAATAATAAAGTTATTATTTATTTCCTTATATCATGATAAATGTTTATTATTCATGCTAGGATTGTATTAACCGGAAACATAATACATGTGTGAATACATAGACAAACAGAGTGTCACTAGTATGCCTCTACTTGACTAGCTCGTTAATCAAAGATGGTTATGTTTCCTAACCATGGACAAAGAGTTGTTATTTGATTAACGAGATCACATCATTAGTTGAATGATCTGATTGACATGACCCATTCCATTAGCTTAGCACCCGATCGTTTAGTATGTTGCTATTGCTTTCTTCATGACTTATACATGTTCCTATGACTATGAGATTATGCAACTCCCGTTTACCGGAGGAACACTTTGTGTGCTACCAAACGTCACAACGTAACTGGGTGATTATAAAGGAGCTCTACAGGTGTCTCCAAAGGTAGATGTTGGGTTGGCGTATTTCGAGATTAGGATTTGTCACTCCGATTGTCGGAGAGGTATCTCTGGGCCCTCTCGGTAATGCACATCACATAAGCCTTGCAAGCATTGCAGCCAATGAGTTAGTTGCGAGATGATGTATTACGGAACGACTTGCCGATAACGAGATTTAACTAGGTATTGGATACCGACGATCGAATCTCGGGCTAGTAACATACCGATGACAAAGGGAACAACGTATGTTGTTATGCGGTCTGACCGATAAAGATCTTCGTAGAATATGTAGGAGCCAATATGGGCATCCAGGTCCCGCTATTGGTTATTGACCGGAGATGTGTATCAGTCATGTCTGCATTATTCTCGAACCGTAGGGTCCGCACGCTTAACGTTACGATGATAGTTATTATGAGTTTATGCATTTTGATGTACCGAAGTTAGTTCAGAGTCCCGGATGTGATCACGGACATGACGAGGAGTCTCGAAATGGTCGAGACATAAAGATTGATATATTGGAAGCCTATATTTGGATATCGGAAGTGTTCCGGGTGAAATCGGTATTTTACCGGAGTACCGGGAGGTTACCGGAACCCCCCGGGAGCTGTATGGGCCTTAATGGGCTTTAGTGGAAAGGAGAAGGGGCAGCCCAAGATGGGCCGCGCGCCTCCCCCCTCCCCTAGTCCTATTAGGACAAGGAGAGGTGCCCGGCCCCCCTCTCTCTCTTCCCCCCTCAGCGAATCCTAATCCAACTAGGATTGGGGGAAGGAATCCTACTCCCAGAGGGAGTAGGACTCCCTTGGCACGCCCTCCTTGGCCGGCCGGCCCCCTCCCCTTGGCTCCTTTATATACGGAGGCAGGGGACACCCCTAGACACACAAGTTGATCATTGAGATCGTTCCTTAGCCATGTGCGGTGCCCCCTGCCACCATATTCCACCTCGATTATATTGTAGCAGTGCTTAGGCGAAGCCCTGCGACGGTAGAACATCAAGATCGTCACCACGCCATCGTGCTGACGGAACTCCTCCCCGACGCTTTGCTGGATCGGAGCCCGGGGATCGTCATCGAGCTGTACATGTGCTACGAACTCGGAGGTGCCGGAGTAACGGTGCTTGGATCGGTCGGATCGGGAAGACTTACGACTACTTCCTCTACGTTGCGTCAACGCTTCCGCAGTCGGTCTGCGTGGGTACGCAGACAACACTCTCCCCTCTCGTTGCTATGCATCACCATGATCTTGCGTGTGCGTAGGAATTTTTTTGAAATTACTGCGTTCCCCAACAGAACCGGGACCAATGGCCCACGTGGCCCGGCCGGCCCCCTGGGCTCACGAACCGGGGCCAATGCCCCTATTGGTCCCGGTTCTGGACTGAACCGGGACTAATGGGCTGACCCGTCCTGGACCAAAGCCATGTTTTCTACTAGTGGTGGCACGGCGCACTACTGGAAAACAGGTTACTAATGGCTCACCTATTTTGGTTACTAATGGCGCACATTAGGTGCGCCATTACTAGCACGCCATTAGTAAGTTTTAGTAATGGCGCGCATTTGGTGCGCCATTACTATCCCAGACAGTAATGGCACACCTAATAGTGCGCCATTACTAACCCTTAGGTGCCCCACTAGTAATAAAGCCAAGTGCGCCACTAGTAACCTTAGAGGTGCGCCACTAGCTAAAAAGCTAGGTGCGCCACCAATAAAGGCTGAAATGCGCCACTAATAGTATATTTGGAAAACAAAAAAATATACAAATTTACAAAAAACAACCTATAAGGAAAATAATTTAAAAACAAAAAATGAAATAGAACCATAATTTTTATTATAGCAAGAATATTACCATGTCTTTACAAGTATCCAATAAAAAGAAAATTGCACAGAAATAAAACAAAATCCTATAACTAATCTTCAACTCCCTCCGTCCAAGAATACCTCTCGCAAGGGGAGGAAATTTTGAACTGAAGTGCATTTTACATTACAACCCGTCATATTTCAAATCAAAATCAATCGAGTCCACGTCCGATCGGCAGCAGCGCCTCGTCCTGGCATCGAGGAGAGCCAGAACTCATCTCTTTGGTAGCTCGTCACCACCCTCCCGGCAGCCTCCGACATCACGTACCCACCCTCCCGGCGTCGATCAACTGCTTTGAGGTAGCAGATTCCTCCTCTGTGTCTGCTCCTGCAATTAACACTTTGAATGCAATTAACAATTTGAATGTTAACATGGGGCAAAGACAAGATGGATCAGTATATAACAATGGAGTACATGCACAATTAGATGTTCAAGCTGTTTAATGTCACTCCCATCATCACAATTTCATCTCAGGAAATGGAGTAGAATAGATTTAATTGGATGTTTGAATGATATGGTTACTTACAAGTGTCAGGGCTATTACGGTCAGTTAAGTAATTGCACCAGATTAAAGAGGAGCCAAAGAATTTACAAGTGGTCTAGTGCATATGCAAGTGCAAGTTACTCAGTTAAAATTCAGTACTCCATTGCCCAAAATAATTCAGTTAAAATTTTGTTAAAAGATCACTGAATTAACCAAGTACTCCAGGTCAGGTCCAGTTACTCAATGCATAATTTCTAAACTTATCATTAATGGAAGGTCACGAATTTTAATTGAGCAGTAGCTAATTGAGCAAACACACTGAGCTTATGCATAACACATTAGCTGCAGCGGTGATTATTTCACAGGGATAAACCTCCAAATATAACCACTATACCACACTATATAAATTGTGAATCAAGGAACTGCTGCAATTGACATGAGAAGATCAACAATATATGCTCACCTCCAGGAACAAAGTCAGCTCCATATATATGCTAGCTCCAGGGTAAATATGCCACAACATCACACCTTGTGAAAAGAGCATCTTATTAAACAGTCGGTCACAAACATTCTAATTTCTTAACATAATTACAGTAAGTTACTTACTTGCGGTATATACAGGGGATAATTATCATATTAATTACCTTGTTTGAGGTAAACTAATTGCTAAAGTTAACATAAAAATGTAAATTAGATGAACTGTAAACTGTTCAAGGAAACAGAAAGTGCAAACCGAATAACAAACAAAAATAGCAAGATTAGCCTCTTGTTTACCATTAAGTTTGGACTTTGGACAAAACGTGTTTTGATTGATCATACAGTAGATTTACGGGGCATCTCGCTGAAGGACGGGTCCTTGGCGATCTGCTCCGCCATCTCCTTGATGCTCGGGTCCTGCGCCCACGCCACAACAAAATCCACGATTCAAGTTAATTTTCACACAAATTCCCATGAAATCGAAACAAATTCACAGGAAATTCGAGCTTGTATAAATAAATCTTCCCAAGAACTCAACTTTGACAATGGAGAGAACAGAGCAGAGTATTTCTAGTTTTGCAGAAACTGTAAAATGCTTCAGTAGAGCTTGGTTACATTGAGCAAGTTCGAATATGTTAAAATGGACGTGAATATCTTAGTGAAACCCAACCAAATTAACAACCGATTCAAACCTGTAGTATATGTAAAATCCTCCAAGAACTCGCGTTTGGAAATGAACAGAACAAAACAGAGTATGAAACTGTAAACGCTTCATTCAGAGAATTCAGTATAAGCTCTTGGTTACATTCAGCAAGTTCATCATGGTGGAGAAGTCGAAGGGGCTGGCCGGAGCAGCCGCCCTGCGCGCAGGCTGCCGCCTCTGCTCCTCCGCCGCAAGTTACAGTCATACACATTAAACTGATATTACGTTATATTACCTCTCAATGAGTGTAACTGTGAACTACTGAACGCCATTTAGATCAGTAATGCATTTTATTTCTATCGTCTACCTACCACAGTTGGATATTAACCAATCATAACAATATCTATATGACATGGCTAAACAAATTGACGATCCCAAAAAATGCTCAAGAAACTCTGAGCGTACTCATTGACAGGGAGCAAAGTATTACATCATATACCTGTATATCCTGGAGACATTAGCACAGCGCCACCCAAAGTCTTGTATAACAGTCTCAAGTTCAGAATTGCTCATATACCCACGAATCATTTCTTCCCTAAATTTGTTGGAAAAACCATTGCGGGGCATGTTTCAACAAATATTCCCTCGCAAGAAGAACATGAATAGAAAGCGAAAGCTCTGATTACGAAGCATACGTGATCTCAGGCTTATCCTGAAGAAGAGTACGCGAAAACGACCCATGTTTATCATCGATGATACCTGGTTAACAATAGCAGATTATTACTTGGGTGAACACCATATGCTAGAAATTGCATGTGAAGTTTATGAAGAATGAATAGACGACCAAATCGATGCTGATTTTTTTCCTATTCTTATTTTTCAAGGAGCTGAATTAATCTATGGCAGGAAAGTGGCAGATCGATATGCGGCCGTGACTGATAAAGCGAGTTTGGGGAAACAGAGAAGATATTCATTTGGTAACATTAATTGCGGGAGTTGAATTAACATGTGGCCAGCAAGTGGCAAATGGATGCATAGTCTTGACTGATAGAGCAAGTTTGGTGACAGACAGAGAGAAGATATGTGCCATTTCAGGAATCTAGGTTTACGAATTAGTGTAGGAGTCACTCCAAATCATGCATCCGGAGAGCTCTTGCTCTTCATCACTGCCACTGCCAGTGCACTGACAGTCTGTCTTAACACCAGTCCCAGTCCGTGAGTAACAGCGGCATAATCCACGAATTCAAGCCAACTAATGGATCCGCGTCCTATCGAGCTAGCCACATGTACGATATCGGTCGCCGGTCCAGCAAGCGCGGCGTGCGTCGCTGCGCGCAAGGCCCCGGGAAACGGAATCCAGAGGACGGACACGGAGGGTGTGAGAGCGGAGAGAACCTGAGGGAGACGGGTCGAGGCCGCCTCTCGCGGCGGCCGGGATGGGGAGCGAGGCGAAGGCGCGAAGGAGGAGGAGGAGGAGCGGGGGCGGAGCAGGGCGAGGCCGCTGTTGCTGCGGGAGATGGCGGCTGGATCCACGCCGATACGGGGCGGGGGAGGCCACCATGGCTGGTGGTGGAGGGGGTGGCACCTGTGAAGCTCGTGGGGTGGATCTGGCTAGTTCCCGGCGAGTGGAGATGGTGGCGGCTCCACCACTCCCAGATCCAGCGCCGACGCTGCCTTCCGATCCGTCGCCGTCGAGCTCGGGCTCCTTGGCTGCGACTGCCGCGAGGAGGCGCGAAGGGGACCAAAGAGAGAGGAGGGCAAGGGCCGTCGCGCAGTAAGAGGAGGGAGCACTGGGAGGCGGCATGGATCGGGGCCGGGGCGAGGCCGAGAGACGTGTGTGTGTGTGTGTGTGTGTGTGTGTGTGTGTGTGTGTGTGTGTGTGTGCGTGTGTGTGCGTGGGGTGAGGAAGAAGAGGACAGGGTTCCGTGCGAGAGAGAGAGGAGAGAGATGGTGGGCGTTCAGGCTGCGGCACTTACCTACAAAACCACAATGGCGCACCGCAGGGAAACGTGCGCCATTAGTATCAAAAATAGCAATGGCGCATCAGGGAAAAGTGCGCCATTACTATGCTCAGAAGTGGGTCAAAGCTTGGTCAAACATAGTAATGACGCATTTTTTACTAGGTGCGCCATTACTATTTTAGATACCAATGGCGCACTATGTATAGGTGCGCCATTACTATATAGTAGTGGCGCACCGCATGTATAATGCGCCATTAGTGTCTATATCATCTATAGCCTGTTTTCTAGTAGTGGTGGCGGCAGGGAGGGACCGCGGGGATAGTGATTTACTTTTGGAAGTTTATCTCAGAGTGCGTGATTACAGGAGATGGTTATGTTATTATCTGAGGCTGGGTGATTTTGTTTTTTTTGTTGCCTCGCGTGATTATGGGGATGCGTTCGCAGACGCGAGATGTGAAATTTTCTTCGTTGTGGAGTACGGTCAGTCATGGGAAATTGCTAAGTGCACACGATAGAGGCATTAGATTAATGATGACTGTTAGATTAAAAATTGTGCGCCTAATCGTGTAGTCCTGATTGGTTCATGCGGCGTTGTGGGACTAATTGCAGGGTGCATCTAAGAAAGTTCTTGTTTGATTGTTTAATAGTAGTAGAGATGTGTAAAATTTCACGCCATTAGAATCTCACATGTGGCGAATACAAAAAAGACAAATACACATTTTTAAACGGCCCATTTTTTTGTTGGGCCGGATTTTTTTATTTACATCCTACAAATCACAACATTATTAAACAAAATTTGACACATTCTTGTGGAATACATATATATTTCAACGGATTTTTTCTTTCAGAATTTTTTGAAACTTCTAAATATGCTTTTCTATATTTTCAAAATATGGAGCTACCTGGAGCTCGGTCTCCAAAAATCCTCACTCCATATATATTCATTACTCCATATTAGTAGATGAAGTACTTCTATATCTACCCATTAAATTCCATCTACTAATTTTATTTATCTATCTTGTGAACCGCACTAGCAACCGAGAAAAAAAACAACTGAAAATGTGAACTTGTCAATATCACAACTAGTTGTGTTATTGCTGCTATCGAAAACCAACAGATTGGAGAGCCTATAGAGTGTTCTTATGGGTGCTGCTGTGTATTGCTCATTGCGAGCGGTACGTGCGCCTCGCCTGCATTATTGGTGCAAGATGGACCTGGCCGAGCCAGATAGCACATATCTGTTTTTTGATCTAATTGGTTTGGTCAATTTAATTTATAATTTTACAAAAATGCGAATATAAAAAATAAATTTGTGAATTTGCAATGAACGCATCAAAAACTGAACGGTAATTCAAAAAATATTCATGAATTCAAAAACTAAGACAAAATATAAAACTATTTATGAATTCGAAAATGTTTGCGAATTTTAAAAATATTCACAAATCAGGAAAAAGTTCACAAGTTTTTTTGAAATATCAAACTATTATATAAAACATGAAAACAAATTGACGTCTCGAGCATGTTATAAAAAATGTGAATTTTTTTACTGAAATTTGTGCATATTTCTTGAAATTGTGAAAATATATTTTTAGAAAAATCCACAAATTTTGAAAATGTGAATGTATTTCTAAAAAAAGCAAAGAATTTTGAAAACATTAAGAATTTTCAGTTTTTTTTTCAAAAATATCACAAAAATGAGAAGAAGGAAAAGAAACTAACCCAAAGAAAACAAAAAACAAGTAAAAAGACAAAAAAAAGATAGCTAGGTAGCTTCCCGAAATCGGCAGGGAAGCATCCAGAAGTTTCCCGAAACCAGCCACTGCGAGCGCTCCCGTGTGATTGAATGGGCTGGCCCACTGCATGTGCGCATATGTGGTCGGAGCCTTAGCGCTACAACAGGCATTTCTTATCAGCTTTTATGGGAGCTCCAGTATGACGTGTGTTGCATCCAATAAGCACACACTGCATAGGGGCCTCACCCGACTGGCCGGCTCAATTACAAGTGAACAATGTGAAAAATGTGTGTGAGGGATCAAACCCATGACCTCCACCCAGTGAACCATGTCGATGGCACCGTAGTTCCCCAGATTTAGTGTCTAAATATAGGCAGCCCTGCGGGAGAATATCTGGTGCACTGAAGTCACATTTGCACACTTAAAATGTTCAAAATTTCTGAAACAAATTGAGCACGTCCACACAACATCAATGTAGGTTGTCACAAAATTTGAAGTCAGAATTCGAAACGTAAATCCGAAAACAAAATGACCAATTCAACACTTAATAACACATAACATAAGTAAACTTGATACAGGGAAAAAAAACACTCAATGGATTGATACTATATTGATGTGTCGCTTCGATGCAATTAAAGTATAGTTGAATTTGTACTAGTTCAAGTTTAACCTACAAGTGCCAATAAGCCGAGTGTGTTTTAGCTGCACCTTCGGCTTACAGGGATGTACGCCAAGTGGCTTGCCGCTGGATCCACGGCGTCCATAGAAGTAAGTCGAGATCTTTGTGTTCGTCGTGTGTCCTTTAGGGCATACTCGGCTTATGTGGAAAGAAGCAGTGTGTGTTTTTTCTGTAGTGTATGAACAGTAACCAGAAATCTATTAATGTGAAACCAGTAAATAAACAAAGCTCTGATGCACACTAAACAAGCATGGACACTAAGTAGATTCTTATTACATGTCATGGCATCGCACCGTGGCGTACAAATCGGTTATCTTGTAAGGACAGATATGCAGCAGGGTGAAGAAGAAGGACAAGGTGCCGTCACTTCTTGGGTCTCCTCACTGGGTAGATGGGCTGGTCGAGGATGCCACAGATGCCCTCCGCGGCGCCGGCCGTGTCACGGCTCATATACATGTAGCCGCCATGGCCTCAGTTGGGACCCCAAGAATTCTTCAAAAGCCAGTACTTCTCGCCGTTGAATAGGGTGCCGTAGCCGACCACAAGCGCGGCGTGCCTGTTGGTGGCGTTGCCGGGGCCTTTGTAGACGCCGACCTGGGGGCTGTAATACCAGAAGGCGAGGCCGTCAAGGCCGTCTCGTTGTTGGGTGTAACAAAACCATACTTCTCTACGGAAACAAGGGTGGATAGGCCGGACCAGCCGGAATGACAGGGCTCCTCCCTGGCGACGTAGGGGTACGCCCTCTCGGTGGCTATGCCGTTGTCGCAGATGGCGCCGCTTTTGCAGCCATTGTTAAAGTTTATGCTGCAGTCAACTAACATCTGCGCCGACAGTTCCTCCAGCGTTCCCGTCCTGATGGCGGTGATGCCCTCCACAGCCCCAATGGCTGCGAAAGCCCAGCAAGCGCCGCAGTCCCCTTGATCCTTGACGCGTGACGGCGTTTTTGTCGCGCCAGTCCACGTACTGAGGGAGGTCGTTGAGGTCGATAGCGGGCTAAGGCATGTCGCGGACGAGGCCTACCGGAGGGTGCTCGTGGCAGCCAGCGTGGATCTCCCCCAGCTCGGCGTGGGTCAAGTCGGCGAAGACGTTGAGACCGAGCTTGGTGCGCGGCGCGCCCCGGTTGTAGTCTTGGACGAACCGGATGTTGTGTTTGAAGATGGAGAAGCGCCTCACCTTCTCCGCGGGGCTGCGTGCCACCTGGTGGAGGTGGCACCAGCGCTCGTAGAGGTCCAACAACGCCTCCTCCGAGCCGACGTCTTCGTCGGTGAACTCCATGCCGGCCGCCGGCACAGCAATGGCCACCACAAGCGCGGCCACCAACAAGATCGCAGCCACTGATCTGGCCATGCCGACGGAGCACGATTGAGTCTAGTGGTGGTGGGAAGAGAGAGCGCGGTGTGGGAGGACGCAGCCTGAGCCATGCATGGATTTACATATAGCTAGGTAGCGCCGTGCTGTGAGCGTGAGCTAGAGCGAGCGCACGCATGGAAGAAGGATCGTTGTGGCAGAAAAAAAACACTGGAAGAAGGATCGCTTTTTCTTTTTCTTTTTTTTGAAAGCGAAGAAGGATCGCTTTTACTCCCTCCGTTTCTAAATAAAGTCTTTTTTTTAATTTTAATATGAACTACATACGGATGTACTTTATAGACATAGGTTTTCTTTTGCGAGAAGAGTATATAGACATAGTTTCGATTATAGACTCACTGATTTTGGTTCGTATGTAATTCATATTAAAATATCTGAAAGAAGTGTGATACACGTCTCGCTTGGATCAATAGTGAGTACAGACAAATGTCACCTCGTCCCCTAATATGCTTAATTATGCATGCCATTTCCTTCGATAGGCTAAGAGCATCTCCAACAGGCGTAAAAAAAAAGCTCCACGCGCTAGAAATCCGTTTTTTAAGCGCCGAAAAGATCTAACAAATGCTGTAAAATATTATGCGTGCTACAAAGTTTTGGGCACGCGCTTAAAAATGCTATCGCGCGCAGCATATTTTGCGCTCCGGATTACGCACGCTTCACCATTTGCACTGCGTGCTTTTTTGGGCGCGTATTTTTGGGTGTCTGCTAAAACAATGTTGGTCCGGCGCATTAAAAATGCTGTAATGGCGCGCTATAACTTTTATTGGGCGCGAAAATTTTATGCGGCTGTTGGAGATGCTCTAAGCAGCGGCAAATCCTATCTTTGCCAAAACAATCCTATCTTGCCAAAACAATCGACCACGTACGCCGTCCCTCCCACTTTTCTGTTTCGCTTTCCTTTTTCATTGACGAGAATTAAGCTAGGCATGTTGCTTCCCTACTAGCTAGTTTACGCGACACGACGTACTCACCCGCGCTATGTTTATGTTTCTGACCACAAAACGAAAAATCAAACCCCCAAAACAGAACCGAGATAGAAAACACACTAAAAACAAAAGGAAAAGAAATAACAAGGTAGAAGGACCACTCGTGTACGTTGGAACGATCTATGGCCCAAAGCACCTCTTTTTTTCTTCCTTCTTTGCTTTGATTCTTTATATAATCTAGTTTTCAAAATTTGTAAATTCCCGATGTTCGGAATTTGGGAACGGATCCAAACGATTAATGCTGCCGTCCGATCATGATCGCACGCTGAGGAATAATTGCCACTTTAATGAGATCCGCTTTTATGGAAACACTCAAGCCGTTGAATAATTGCCTCTTTAATAAGATCCAATTTAGGAAACAATTGACACCTTTAAATGACTTTCCGATCGCGTGTCGTGAAATTGTTGGCATTTTAATGGGATCCGATTTTACAACGGACTTTTCCGAGGTCGTGATTAATGACTTTCCAATCATGCGCCCCAAAATTGTTGACTCTTTAATGGGTTTTGATTATATAGAAAATTTTATTGCGGTACAAGGCCTCCAGATAAATTTCCAAAAACATCACTATAATGTGCGTACCACAGACTTGATAACTCATTCACAAACACAGTGATAACTTTGACCCGAGAGGAAAAAGTTGCTGAAAATATCCCTCGATAACATCGGTGTAAATAACATGTTAATGCACAGTTGATAACTCAGAAACAAACACCGAACTTACTATTTGAACTGGGTATTAGCCAGCTGCAGCTTCCCCCTAGAACGGAGGCCAATGTCATTCGGTGGTTGGCAAAACTCCATATCTGAATTTTGTACAGGGCAAAACACAATACTTTTTTTAATTTGTGCTTTCTCTGGAAACAAAT